>NW_006440132.1:4406127-4473782 GCF_000325575.1 Pteropus alecto
TATATATATTGCAATAATATATATAAATGCAATATATATATTCAATGCAATATATATATATATTGCAATATATATTCAATGCAATATATATATATTTCAATGCAAAATATATATATATATTGCATTGAAAAAACTCTAGAGAAATACACGATAGTTAACAAATGATGACCACTGAAATGGGAACTAAGAATACAAGTGGAGTGAGAAATAAAAACCCTCTACATTTTACTCTATAGACTTTGATAATGTTTAATCACTTACAACAAAAGTGTAATTATTCACATGTGAATGTGAGCACGCTTGTGAAGAAAGGGAGGGAGGGAGGGAGGGAGTATGAGAGCGAGCTCTCCACAGTAAACCATTTCTCATATTTGCTGGGAACCTCCTGGGATAAATGGATGGAACTAGACTTTATTAAGCGCTTGCCATATACTCTGCACATTCATATAACTCACTTCATCTGTACTACAACTTTATTAAAGGAGAGTTACTTACATTTAACAGATTCAAAAAGGGAAAATCAAGTTGACCAAGGCCCCAGAATAGACCTTATTCCAAGAACTTTCCACTGCCCTCTGGGTAGGAGCATGCAAACATTAGAAAGACAATTAAGACACTGGGGGTTAGAGGAGAGCAAGAAAAGAGTGACAGCTTGCTTCATGCAAGAGACGTTCCTGGTTTTTCAATGGTGTGATCTTGGGTCAAGTTTTCAGCTCTGCCTTTATTTTCCTGCCTTCAGCTGGGTTCTATGTCTCTTGCATCAGCTACTACTGGTCCCTACACCCTGAGAACATTTTCTTCCCAAACCCTGTTACAGAGCTTCTTCCTTCTTACAATATATGTTCTTGAGTCTCTTTGCAGTTGGATTCAGTAGATCTTGGCTAGTTCTACCTTGCAGAAGAAAAGCAAATAAGAGACTACCTGCTTTCTACTGCCTCCAACTGAAACAGACTGACCAGGGTCATGTTTGCAAATAGGCATACGTGGATTTGGAACGAGGGTAGTTGCTATAGACCTGAATTTGAATGCCAGCTTTGACACTTACTCATGGTGTGACATTCTTTATCTCTTGACTCCTCATTTTGCTTCTCTGTAAAGCAAGAATGATGATACTACCTTTTTTATGATTAGAAAATAGATATATAAAGTTCCCAGTGGATATTACATGCCCAATATAGAAACACCACCATTACTACTATTATCGTAATTACGTTAAGTGCCTTGCAATTCCTAACTATTTTTTGCTGCCAATGTGTCATAACTTAAGGTAGGATAGGAGTGTGTACTCCATTTTACAGATGTGGGAACTGGAGATCGAAGAAGTTAAATGATTGCCAGGGTTCAGATAGATCTAAAGGATCAAAGATTATATTAAACAGATCTTACCAATTATGCAACCTATTCTCTTGTGTGTCTTATTTATTATGTGTACCCTATCTGCAGTGCCTACCAAAGGACTATGAATAGGTAGACTCTTAAAGAATATTATTTCTGAGTTGATTTTTTTAGGGACTGAGACTTCTGCTTTCTTCCCTCCTCCCATGCCTCTATAAGAGATTCTTTTCCTACTGCAAATCCCCAAATTGCAAATATTATTTTTACATTCTATTCAGATGCCTATTTTCTCCATAGAGGAGCCTGCCCTGCCTCAAAGGTATGTCAAGGGCCCTTCTGCTGTCAAGATTGGGTAGTTAGAGGCCAACAGAGGCAGCTAACATTGCTTAATTGAACAGAAACAGCAGCTGCTGCTTCATGTGCTGTCCGTGGTCCTGGAAGGATCACCTCTGAGCTACAAGGGCAATAAAATCCTTGTTTTTGCAATAGTCTTCAACCTTGGTCGACAGATACACTGGGAATAGATTCTGAAACTAGTTGATAATTCCCTGTGAATTGGCCTGTCATGCTTTTTAAGGTCTGTGTGTTCATGGAAAACAGTTTTTAAATTTGCTTTGTGCGTGGATGTGCACTCTGGTGTTCCCCTGACTCCTCCAAAATGTCACAAATGACTTTCCTTGAATTTACCAATTTGCAGGATTAATGTGCTTCTCTCAAGACACCTGTGCCCTAGATAGACTCCAGCCAGAAGAGCTGCCTCCATTCCTAAACTCTGACCTGTTTTTCAGGCAAAGGAGACCTTGGTTTTAGGTCACCCCCATAAGGGGCATCCAACATGCGGAGCTAACTCTCAACTCTGTTTTATCATGCAGTTGTGTGGAGGAATACAAGCTGGCTCCTGATGGAAAATCCTGCCTAATGCTCTCAGATGTCTGTGAGGGCCCCAAGTGCCTCAAGTCTGACTCTAAATTCAACGACACCCTCTTTGGAGAGATGCTACATGGTTACAACAACAGGACCCAGCATGTGAACCAAGGCCAAGTCTTCCAGATGACCTTTCGGTATGGGACAGACACTTATACTTCACTAGTTAAATCACTGACCCAAAATATGGGCTGGGGAGGAGTCATGGGCACCATGGCGTAGTCCTGTTATATTGGCCAGCATCTCCCCAAGCTCACCAGTGCCTATCCATGAAGTACTAGAAGTCAGCAAAATTCATTCCATGAGGGTCCTTCTCCACTGACCTGTTCGTTATCTATCTTACCCTCCCAGTTTTCTAACTGTATCCACATGTTTCAAATTCAATTTTAAATCATCCTGTAAGTCTAGTTAATGGATTTTTAAATTTTTTAAATTAATCTTTCAGTCTATTACAAAATAAGTGACCTATGTAGGCTAGTCAAGCAGTTCAAACATAAATACATTTAATGAAGTAGAAAATAAAATTGCTGTCACCCAGAAATATGCAGAATTAACTTTTTTTAATATTCTTAAAATGCCACTCTCTCTTCTATAGGTGTGTGTGTGCGTGCGCACACGCACACACACACACACACACACACCCCAAATCTCAGTAAAGCTGTTTAGAAATTTATTTATTTATTTGCTCAACAATATGTCAAAGACTTCTTTCTCTGTCAACAAACACAGAGGTGCATGAGAAATTAAAAGATGAGACTACTACCATGTAAGAGAGAACAGAATGGGGACTGGGTTGGTCAACTGATATGAAGTACAGACAGGCAGTCTGATTGTGAAAGGCTTCCCGGGAAAATTGAAGAAACTGGATCTGTTCAACCTGGAGAAGAGAGACCTTGGGTGGGATGTATTCATGCCTCAAAATTGGATGAACCATAAGATGGTAGAGTGAAAAGAATCATTCCATTTATAAAATATGATTATCTTTAAAAAAAAAAACAAACTGTGCTTTTAGACAGTTTTACATGAAAAAGTGATAGGATATTATCACAAAGCAGGGTTTTCCCTACCATTTGAGATTGTCAACAAAAGTCAGAACTAGTAAGAAACATCACCGTTGTAATCATTATCATCCTTATCCCATCATCTAATTTATAATGGTGATGATTATAGTAAGAATGGTAATAGTGGCTACTATTTATTAAAGATTAGTATATATTAAGCTCTTTACTAAATGATAATAATAACAATAATAATGGCCACTAACATTAATTCAGCACATGCTGAGAGCATTCTAAGCACTTTTGACCCATTAATTTATGTAATCCTCACAATGACCCTTGTAAAGCAGAGACTGTTATTATTTTCGTTATACATATGAGAAATGAAATGTCAAGTGACTTTCCCAAATCCCTCTTCTAGGAAGTGAGAGGGCCAGGAGAATGCCATTTTAGCTTCACTATTAAAACCCTTTGAGGTACTGTATCCTCCATTTTACAATGGAAAAATCAACACCAACGAGGTAAAATGATTTCTTCAAGGTCACCATCTAGTGAGAGAGTGAGGATTCAGATGTCAGTCTGGTTGACTCCAAAGCCTTGTCTGTGGCCTCTAATCCAACATGCCCCATCATTTCCCATTTTATAGAACTAGAATAAAAATGTAAATTCTCTAAAACTATTTACCTATATAGTTAGCACATGCTCTTTGAGAACCTAATATGTCCCAGGTACCGTGCTGGTTACATAGGATACAATGGAAAATCAGATAAAAATGACCCTGCACCCTGTGGTGTTTAGGTTGTGAATATGTGCATATGTGTGTGTGTGTGTGCATGTGTGTGTGTGCATGTGTGTGATCTTATGCATTTACTTAATTTGTGGTAGGTACTATGAAGAAAAGATACAGGGTTCCAGGAAAAGAATTAACAGTGGAATCTAATTTAGTTGGATTTAGTTTGGAGAGTGGTAGGAGCACACTTATTGGCTTAGGAAGCAATCATGAGGCTTTCTACTTTGTAGGTGAAGTGCTATTTAACTAATACCTAGAAGATGAGTAGGAGTTAGCATTGGGAAAGGTTTCAAGCAGAGACAGATATTCTAAGAAGGAAAAACGAAAGTGATTGGCTTCAGGAAATGAAGAAGTTTGGTAAGGTTGAACGTGAGTAAATGAGTGAAGACTGGTTTGAGGCAAAGCCAGAACAGTAAGCAGTGGCAGATTACGGGGGTCTCACAGGCCTTATCTTTATTCTAATAGCACATGAGAGAGCTTTTAAACAGTTCAAGGAGGGGAGCATATTGTGATTGCACTGTAATTTTCAATCTACATGGGAAGTAGATTGTGATGAGGGTGGTGAAAAGGGGGTGTTAATTAGGTGCCTGTTGTGGAAGCCGTGTGAGACTGTTGGTGACGTCGACCAGGATGGTGGGAATAACACTGAAGATAAAAGAGAATATTGAGAGATAGTTGTGAGGGAGATTGGACAAGGTCCAGGGAGCAGTTGCAGGCAAAGGGTAAGGTCGAGGGAGGAGTCAAGGGTGATAGGAATGGTTGGCAGCCACACGGCAATTTAGTGGCAGAGTCAAGTCTTCCGATTCCCAGGAGAATTCTTTCTGCTACTCAGATGCTCAAGCAGAGGCCGGATGCTGCTCTGTTGGAAAAACTCTGGGGGAAATTTAAGAACAATCTGGATGAACCACCCAATACTGAGATTCCACAATGCTGACTTTCTGTAGTTTTAATAGTCTACGAAACTCCATGTTGATGCATCATGATGGATAGAATAATGCTGTGTAGAATCCAAAAGGAAAAAAAAAAATTAAAGAACTTGCCCCTTGCCTTCAAGAAAGGAATTTACAAGCTTGCGAGGTGACACATGCAATTGAAAAAGTATATATGAAAATTTAATTTGTTAATATTTTCCAAAGAGTTTCCATTGAAGCCTTTTAGGAGGATTTATAAGGCATGATAAAGGGCTTCTCTGAGGATAAGGCTTGTAAACTGCTGTGTGAAGTGATAGCAAAGAATGGTGCCTCTTGGAGGGATGAGAACCATGAGGGCATTTTCCTATCCAGGAAGGAGCCTGCAGAAGCCCAGCCATAGGGATAAGCGGGAAGAGGAGTCAGGAAAACAGATCTCCACAGCTGATTCTAAATCCTGGCCCCACCCATGACAAGCATAGTCCTACTGCCTACTCTCCCAAAAGGGATGTTTTACCAGATGCCAGCCACTGTGATATGTTTGATGTCGTTCGATATCTCACAGCAACTATCAGAGTCACTGGCACATGATAAATGAGCAAATGTACTAGCTCCCATTCTCTTGTGTGAAGATTCGATCCGAAAGAAGGATCCAAACTGGATAGTAAGATGCTAGTTCCTGAAGGGATTTCATGGGATCCCAAGAGCTCATTTTACATACGGAGAAGAGACTCGACTAAGATCACAAAACAAGCCATTGCAGGGCTAGTCTGCGATGTTAGATCTGATAGCCCAGAGTACTTGCCTTCCCACTCCCAACAGACTGCTCGGTAAGAGAGAGCATGGCACCTTAAACGCTGTCCTGGAAGTCTCCAGGCTCAGACAGAATTTTAGCTCCATCAGGAGTTTGTATTCTGCCTCAGACACTCTGTTCATTGTTCCCAACTGTTCAATTCCAGGTTGTCTCTGAATAGCCAGGGTCCGTGTCTGCCCCGATTTGCTCACAGAGGGGAGTTCAGTAAACAGACCACACTTTCTCTTTTGACAACAGTTTAAGATTTATAGAACTCCCCAGACTACCACTGTATTAGAGTAGCCCATTTCACTTAAGCTCTCTCATCCTTGGCTTCAGTTAAACTTTCTTTGCAATCATTTCCATCTCCAGACCATGTCATCTCTTGGACCACCTGCTAAGGCAGTTGTCTTCCCACAGGGGAAGGTGAGCAGCTTCTGATAAATTTATCTCTTTCAAGTCTCCCTCCCTGAGCCCCAGACAGGGCGAGTGGGGATGCTGCAGCTCCGTTGTCCTCCAGGTACTGGAAGGCAGGCCTGCAAACTTTTCAGCATCAAAAAACAGTTGTCATTTCTCGCCTCCTTCTCCTCATTTTTTCCTCCCTCCTCCGAGTAATCTCCTGACCAGCCCTCCAGAGTAGCCATCAGGCACTCAACCAGCCATCCTGCCATATGCTTCATTTCCTGACAACTGCCTCCCTTGGGATTTCAAACTCTCTACCAGCTAAGAAGTCTCCTGTGTGAAAGCTACAACTCTGCTTTATTGTTCTCTCTGCCCCTGCCCAGATTCCCACACCTAGCAACTGCTTATAGAAGACAGATCTGCATTTTCGAGTCCTCTCTTGAATCTCCAAAAGAGCATCCTTTACAAAACCTAACATTCCAAGTCTCTAAACTTGACACACAGTTAGAGATTATCTGGTTCAGATCTAAACCTTTGTAGAGAAACTGAGGCTCAGGAGAGGGTATGACTTGCCTAATGATCATTGTGGGTTGGGGCCTCTCTGAGAATGAAAGTTAGCATCGGTGACTCCCAGACCAGTGTTCTGGTTTTTGGTTCTGTTGGAAGGATATGTGTGTAACTTCTGAATATCCTCTATTAGCATGTGGTGAGAAGAGTCACCTGTTTCATCCCTGCATTCAGCAGAGAGGGAGGGCCCAGGTCCTATAGGGAGATACCAGGTTCATAACTAATAAGGGATCTGAGGTAAGGCCACTCCCATGAGCATGATTGTGCAGGAATTCGATCCCATTCCTAGCTACCTCCTCAGGTTGCCCATGTGGGCTACAACCTGTCTCTGAGAGCTGAACATGTGGAGATGTTTAGGAGCCTGACAAGTCCAAGGGTTATCAGCCATCCACTGTGTCTGAAGATTAAGTGTGGTACACAGTGAGAGACCCCTACAGACAGACAGACACAGGCAGGAGTAATAAAGAGAAGCAGTCAGACAAAGCAGAGACATGGAGAGAGACACCAAGAAAGAGGAGACACTAAGCAAGAGCGTGAGTGACAGAATGAGGGAAGGACAAGCACAAAAGGAATTAAGGTGATGTAGAGCTGGGACAAGGGTTGAAGAGATAAAGAGACAGATCGTGAAAGGTTTGGAAAGGAGTGGAAGGTGCAAGTGTTAAAGAGACCAGAAGTGATAGAGAAAAAAGACACAGAGTTCATACGAAAGTCAGAAGATCATTTATTCCCGGCAGGAAATAAAGGTTTTTCTAAGAGTCTACTAGGTGGTGCTGGGAGAGAGCCCTGGATTAGCGATCAGGTTTGGATGGACATGAATGGATGTAAAAGCCTGTAGTAAACAGTCAAGTTCCATGGAAACATGAAGAAATCAAAGATCTCTCCGAATTGCCCCAACCCAGTAAGTGATGCCAGGCTTTGCTGTCTCTAGCCGCTGTTGGTGCACTGTGTTGGTCCGAATGACCCATGCAGGGTCACTATAAGAACCCCTCCCCATGACTCCTAGTCATTATGAGGATGGCAAAGAATGTTGGAGTGAGATAAACTCATCAAAAGTTGGAGGTATTTGATGTTTTGTTGGTTTGTTTGATTTTTTCTTCCTCCCCACCCCCATCCTCATCCATCCCACCTCACTCCTATAAGAAAGAAAGGTCAACTTTGGTTATGGACTGCATGGATTTAGAAAAACATCAGCCAAGAACTATTATTGAGCCTCAGAAATTGCAGTGCGGAGAAGTTGCTTGGGAATGGGGGCCGGACGGATTACAGTGGTCGATTTTGCAAAAGGCTCATCAAAAAGAAGACAGTTCTGCCAGCAGCAGATATTTGCTCATAAGCCTTTAAGAGTGACCTACAAAGAGCACAAGGAGCTCATGAAAGATTTGCTAGAAAGACACTTTTCAATCCGGTCTGCTTATCAGATGTGCATATTGCACAACGTAAGAGGACGATTTGGGGTACGATGTGGGATTTCAGGATGAGCCACCACCAACCCACGCCTGGGAAGACAGAAGAGCTCTCTTTACAAATTTGAGGATAGTTCACTTTTGAGTGGCACCCACTCATTCTCCAACTGAAGGTCCTGAGTCATATCTTAAGTGGCCTCCAAAACTTTGGTTTTTCTAGTGCATTCCTAGGAGATAGTCTGCTGTACATGTTGCTTCTGGATCCTTCCCCCACCTTAACCATGTGTGCATTTTTTTTATGTGCCAGACCTTGTACCATGTACTTTATATATTTTCTCATTTAATCGTTCCAATACCTTTTGCAAAGTAGCCCTTAAGAACTTGGTTTTACAAAAAAAAGGAAATGAATGCTTCAACCAAGATACATTAGATTGTGCCTGATAGTAAACAACTTTAATATCGCAACGGCTTCATAGGAAAGTGTGTATGTGTTGCTGTACCACACACCCCACACAGAATTGGGAAGCTGGGCTCGCAGAAGTACCAGCTTCATGTGCTTCCATGAACATTACAGTAATGGGAAAGAAATTTGGCTCTTATTACTTCCCCCTAGAGGTGGCATTCTGCTCATATTGCATTGCTTAAATCAAGTCCCATGGCCACAGCACCCCTCAAAATGTTGAGTAGGAACATTCAATCATGTTATGTCCCAAGAAGCAGAGAAATATGTAGAGCATCCAAACTATTTACTACACTGAAGCACAGAGATGTTAGACTAGCCTAACAGTCATACACCTGATAACAGGTGGGTCTAAGAACAAAGCCCGTGTTGCAGTGTGCGTCCCTAGCTCCCAGCATTCTTCCACTTCATGCGGCCACCTCCAAGAATTGTGCTAAGACCTTCTTTGCTCTTCTTATCAGTTTCTTTCATTTAATTCCCAAAGAACCATAGGCTTTAGAGATGGAAGAACCCCAGGGAATAGTTTGTACAGATCCTCCCTACCCCCCATTTTTAGATAAGATGCCTGAGGCTCACAGTGTTTAAATCAATTACCTAAAATCACATAACTAGTAAATGAATCAGCCAGGATTCTAACCCCCAGTCTGTGGGGTCTATATTATATCCACTCTGAAGGCTCAGAGACGTGGGAATCAACTCCCACACTGTACAGATGGTAACACCAAGTCCAAGGTTCCATAAAGAAGTAACAGCAGAGCCAAGCCTAGAAGCTGTTTTTCTATACTCTCAGGCCTGGGTGTTTTGTACTATACCACAATCTTATTATAACAAGAGAAAACAAAGGAAGTGGATGGTAGAGAGATTATTAATTAAAAGTATCATTAGCTTTTGATTTTCAAGGCCATCCCCAAGCCTGTCTATGAGATAATATTCCAGCTCTTGGCAAAATTCTTGACTTGCCACCTGGAGCCACAGCTGTATGCTTTCTTTTGGGGGGGACCACGGGCAAGATCTTAGAAGTGGAATGAGGACAGAAGTTGCAGGCTGGGTCACAGGAATTAAAGGGTGATTTTTCTTGGGCTGACTGCAGAAGAATCTCTCTTCTGTGTCTCCATCTTTCCAAAGTTTCCTGACATCTGCAGAAGTCAAAGCTGATATGTCCGGTGTACCATAGGCCCTGGAATCAAAAAGCTGAGTTTCTAGTCCTGTTTTGCCGCTTCCTGCTCAATCATCCTCAGCCATTCTCCCCTTCTGGTTTCTGTTGCCTTTTCTGTAAATTAAGGTTTGGGCAGAACTTAGATGAAGACTCAGGGCTTCTGACCTAGAGTGCTCTTTCTACTTAACCCCATGGCCAGGAGCTTAGTAAAGACTTTCTTGATCATAAGAATCACCCGGGGCTGCGCCGAGACCTAGCAATTATTTTTTCCCCATGTAATGGGCCTGGGAAATTGAATTTTCACTGCATTCCCAGGTGGTTCACATTACCCAGCAATTTGGGGAGATGCTGGCTTTTGTCAAAGATACCTAGCTCTAGAGTCTGAATTCGAGCTTGCTGCTTCTCACCTCTATGACCTTAGGCACTTTAGTTCAATAAACCTCTGTTTCCTCATCTCTGAATTAAGAAAAATAACAGTAGCTTCCAATTCCTGGTGGTATTATAATGATTGAATGAGATTGACACCTGTTTCTTCCCTGATTTTTGTAGACAGGGAGGACTCAGGTATTACAGGAAGCTGCCAGATCAATAACTTAGGAACAATCCTAGGGACAGGCCACCCCCATGTGCATGATTCTGCAGGAACTTGATGCCTTTCATGGCTGAGACCCAACTTGTCCTGGGTCCTGCAAGGACAAGTAACAGGGTCCAAGTTATATATCTGCCATCTCCTAGCTGTGTATCATTGGACAAATCTCTTAACCTCTCTGAACCTTAAGATTTTCCACCGTAAAGTTGGGTTTTACTTCAAAATATCCTCAAAAGGCTGTGGTGAAGATTTAACAGACTGATAAGCAAAGGTCCTAGACACAGTGGGCTCTCCGTAAACATTGGTTTTTTGTTTTGTTTTGTTTTGTTTTCCAATTAAATTTCTTTCCCCTTAATTCCAGAATCAATAGCAGATGAAGACTTTTGTTGATGGTGGTATTGTTGCATTTTGTTGGTGTGGACAGCTCAGCCAGCAGTATGGGATGGACAGCAGCCAGGGTCACCTTCGTGTGGGTGTGTTTATCCGAGGCTTTGGAAAGACATAGTCTTGCTTATGTGTTGTATTACCTTTGTCCTAGAGCAGTGGTCCCCAACCTTTTTGACACCAGGGACTGGTGCTCCTATGAGAATCTAATGCCTGATGATCTGAGGTGGAGCTGAGGCGGTGATGCTAGTGCTGGGGAGCGGCTGCAAATACAGATGAAGCTTCGCTCACTGGCCCACCACTCACCTCCTCCCATGTGACCCATTTTCTAACACGCCATGAACCAGTACCGGTTCGTGTCCTGGGGGTTGGAGACCCAGGCCCAGAGCATAGCCCATTTGTTACTGTTTGAATGTACTACAGTGGGAAACATCTAAAATTAGAAATGTGGGATTTAGATGCTTCTGTACTCTGTGTGGAATTTGATAATAGGTCTGGGCCCAGATCCACAAAGTCCAGAAGCATGTTAGTCTCTCACCTCTGAGATCATATTTATTGATTGGCTTAGAAGTGGTGTATCCAAATGCGCAAAATGAAGGTTAGCCAGTAAGCCCTACTGGATTACACATCAGTCTTGCTCACCTCACCTCTCTTTCCTGATTTCCTTCCTCTTTTATTAACTCATCATACCCTCTGGTGCATTTCTTAATATCCTTACACTTGTTTGATATTATAAAACTATTTTTTCTTTACTTTTCAAAACCTACCTTTGAGGACTATAGGCACATGTTTTTCTCATGACTCATGTGAAAAGAGCAGGTGGACTATTGTATATTTGACACGAGAAAACTGAAGCTCAGAGGGGTGAGGTGTAGCTTCCAAGGTCGTACAGCCAGTAAATAAGCTGGATTCAAGTCTCTCTTTACCACTCTACAGCCTCCAGATGATGTGTGCACACGTGTTTGCAGATGGTCTCAAACCCTGTGTTTCTGTAAGATCAGGAAAGCAAATAATAGCTCGGAAATTATTATGCATGAAAACCTTATCTAAAGAGGCATTTTTCATATGTCTGCTTAAAGCTAGAACTCAATACACGTGAAATACACCGGTGCTTCTCAAACTCTCAGATGCACAGAAATTACCAAGGGGTCCCGCTAAAATACGGCCTCTGGTTCAGCGGGTTGTGGGACAGTATTTCAAATGATCTCCTGGGTCTGAGGACCAGCTTTGAAAAATAAGGTGTTTAATTGAACTTTATGCTAGATGTGAGCCCAGGTTATACCTAAGAATGGAGAAGGATTGTTGATCCTCCACTAGCCTCTTTGAAAGCAGGAACTGAGTCCCAAGGCTAATGGCATTAGAGGACAATGGAGTCCCAAAGGGTCCCCACCAGAGTGACCTAATGCAAAGACTATGTTTTTGATTTGCAGCATCCAGAGCAGACAGTGGTATCCTGTAATCCTAGTGCATAATTTAGCATGTTAGTGCATAAAATAGCATAATTTATTCTCTACATCCATCTATCCGTCTACTCTGCTCACTGATAGGTACAGGGATGCTCTGCTGTGAGCCTCAGTGCTGATGGGGAAGGCACTTGTTCTGACTGCATTGTCCCGAAGCCATGGTTGGGTGCCCAGATCAGAGCCTCTTCTACATACCCTCAGTGCAATTTCAGCCATCATCACATGCAGCAGAAAGTACTTTCCAGTGGAGAGCTGGGCTGCAGTCTGCTTAAGGTCAAAGGTGGAAGACACACTCCAGGAAAAGTAGTGAGAAATCCATTTGGGAAGGGACATTGGCGTGGGTGAAGCTTTATAATTCTCGAACGCTAAGACAAAACTCTCATACCATCAACACATATTAGTTTAATTGGGGACAATAAGAAAATAGTAAAATTAAGACTTAGTGAAAGATGCCTTTTATTTGTGTGTGGGAGTGGGGGAGCAGAGAATTGCAATTCATCTGTAAACAAGGCCTCTCTCATCTTTCTCCCTAATTATAATAAGAGAAGAAAGAAAAATAACCGCTGATTTTTTTTTTTAATTTTATTGCCAGTGTTCACATCTCTAAATATAACAAACATGGTCATTTTAAGAGGAAAACAAATTATACATAGCATATTTTTGAATGTTCTCCAACTATCCAGAAAATGTGTCTCTAGTCTGCAAAAGGTACTAACACAACAAAAGCAAGCAGGTCCATTTCACTTCTCTTCCCAGTTCTCCTCCTCCATCCTTTTTTGGTTTTGTTTTTAATTTTCCGGCTTCAAAATCCCTCACTACATTTTTTTTTTCCCTAAGAGGAGGAAGCCTATCTGAATCATGGAGGCATCTGAAGCCGAGAAAATGTTTAAAGAACCGCAATTTCATTATCCTCGAAGGCAGGCAGTAACTCAGGCTGGTCTAAGTGCTCGGAAGGCAAAGTCCATGGGGAACCTAGGGAACAGATAAGGATAGATTGTAATTAGCACAGTAATTGTAATTAGCAGAGCAATCGTAATTAGCACAGTGATTGTTTGTTCATAACGGGTGCTTCCAAAGTGACTCCGGGCAGTTTGTTCTCCTAAGTATCTTCCGCCATTTCTCCTGGTGATCTTGTTTACACTGCTAAAGTACTAACTTGCTTAGCAATCTCTTTTCTAAATAAACACTCCAAAGGTACCAGCCAGCCCAGCCCCTGGCCAAGCATTTATGCATCCTTAATTTTAATGGAGTCCACAGCACTGAAATTCTACTATATTTGCATTATGCTAAGTCAACGCTGGTGCATTTGCTCTCTGAAGAAATCACACCTCACAAGGCATTTATTATTGTTATTGTTTTGTTACTTACAAAGGGGAATAGGATGATGCCAAAGGACTGCACTTATGGTCAGAGATTCCAGTCCTGGCTTCCACTACTTGTTCTCATTGGTTATTTAACATGTTTTTTGTCCAGTGCCTGTGGTGTATTAAGCACTGGGGATGAAAAAACAGGGAGATAGTCAAGGTCCCACTCTTATGCAGATAGAGCACTGGCCCGGCCTTGATGTGGCTCAGAGACAGGGAAGACTTCCTGAAAGATGCTTGCTGACACCTGGAGGATCTGCTTAACAGTTAGCTAGGTGAGAGAGTGCTCCAGGCAAGTGAGCATCCAGAGCATCTGCAGACCTGAGCATCCAGGTGGACCATGAAGAAGGGGGAAGATGGGATGGTAAAGCTAGACCATGGTGGAGGATGGCAGTCAACTAGGAAGGGTTACTTAAGCACTGCAGTAATGGAACCATTTATGGCTATAAGACTGCACAGTCTTATAACCTTTCTGAGCCCCGTTTGTTCACTACTAAATCAGGGAACATTATAATAGCAACCCCAGAGGAGAATTATCGTGGGGAGGGAGAGGTGATGAGAAAAGTCAGGTTAAAATGCTTTGTAAAGTGTAAAAACATGTGCAAATGTTAGTGACATTTTCCTAACATGAATCTGAGGATCTGTGAGATACCACTTACTTTGGAATTCTGTGCTGGAGTGCACATCCCGATGCATTTGAGATCATGTGGATGCAAATGCATCAGCATTACTTTCTTTGTATTCCTTCCAGAGAAATGAAAAAGTAAGTCTATTCTAAGCTCCCATTAATCAGCCTACGCATGTGTATCAGTAAAATTAATTTTTAGGGAAATATTTCCATTTCAGGGAGATGCCCTGAATAGAAATGTATTTAGTAACAATTCTA
This sequence comes from Pteropus alecto, assembly GCF_000325575.1. Classification (NCBI taxonomy): domain Eukaryota; kingdom Metazoa; phylum Chordata; class Mammalia; order Chiroptera; family Pteropodidae; genus Pteropus; species Pteropus alecto. The sequence goes on from NW_006440132.1 coordinate 4,420,550, forward strand.
ATGAAAGATATGATCACAGTTTATTGGATATAAATTAATACAGAAAGCTCCAAGGGCAGTGACTGGGGTTTTATATAACATCACCACCGAATAATTACTATTAATGATAATCTAGGAGAACACCTCAAAGGTGGCTCTTAAGAGTCCAACATGAGCATTTATTTTTATGTCTCATAAGATTCTCAGAGGAGCCCATTAAGTGTACAGTTAGTTAGCAGGCACAAATTAGGAGCCAAAGCCACAGGCATTTGGGTAGCCCAGTCTTGATTAATTCAGTATATCCCTGACTACTCTGAAAGAACTTTAACCCTCAAATCAGCCAGCTACCTCTCCATTCTCTGTGAGGGTCCATTCTCTGTGAGGGTGCTTTTGCCACAAGCTGCTGCAGCTTGTTCCAGATGCTTTCTAGAGTAGGAAGAAAGAAACAGGGTAAAAGGATCGGTCTTCCTTGCCATCTCATAGTGAAAGAACTAAAGTTACATCAAGAAATACCCCTTTAGTTTCCGTTAGTTCCCAAACTACCTCTAAAGAGTTAGTGAGGACCCAGCTACTGGAAATATACAAGCCCAGAGGTCAAACAAGCATCTTGCCTCTGTATTTGCAAAGGAGGTGGAAACCTAGATTGAAATTAAACTGAATTGAAATTAAATTGCCTTTCAGCCTTGTGATTCAGCCAACAAATATACATTGAGTCCTTATTATGTGTCAGGTTTTGGAGGTGCAAGATGAACAAGACTCACAGAGTCAAACATTGATGTAAAGGAGAAAAGGACATCTTTCTTTTTTGGTATCATCGAAGTCTGTTAGATTACCATAGCCCTATTGCAATAGCCTTGACTAAAGTCTGTTACTCTGATTACCTTAGTTTTCACCTAATCTTCTTTTTTCTGGTCCAGGGTCTTAGCTAGTTCTGTGACTATCAATCAAAGCAAAAATTGCACCGGCCAATGTCAAACAGGCAGGGAAGAGTTTATTCAAGGCTATTGCAACTGGGGAGAGAAGTCTGAACTCAATTCTCTTGAAACGAAGGACAGAAAGATTTTCGAGGCTTGTGGCGAGCAAGTGGAAAAGTCCTGGAGGACTTCAGGGGGAGTTTGACCAATGGGATCTATCCTGTACATTGCAGTTATTCTTGAATTTGCAAAGATATATTTCTGCTGTTTTCCTTGATGATTACATTTCAAAGAAGTGCCTCCCAGGTCCTTGAGAAAGATCTTGCTGGGTTGTAAAATGGCAAGAGATTTTTTTTAAAAGAGGTACATATTAAAAGGAACAGAGAACGAATCTATAGCAAGGCATTGCTGAAGGAAATGCTCTTAAAAAGGGAAGGCAGTGACCTAGAGTCAGAAAGAAGCTGACTCTGAAGTCTGGTCAGGCTGAGGGAGCCTTAGCCGCTACCTTGTCTTTATTTGTCTTCTTGGGTTCCTCTGGGCTGTGACAATTTGGTAGGCTTATTTTAAAAAAAAAAAAAAAAGACATTAAATTCACAAAATCAAAAAACAAAAATAGCATAAAAGACATCTAATGAGGAGTGTTACTCCTTTCTCTGACTCTTCCCTCCCTTTCCCCCGCCTCCACCCACTTTCATTAGTTTCTTGGGCAGCGTTCTACTTTGTGTGTGTGTGTGTGTGTGTGTGTGTGTGTGTGTATAAATTCAACCAAATAAGATGAAATATTATCCTCCTGTTATTTCACAAAAGACACATAAAATATATTGTTTTCCACCCTCCCCTGCCCATTAGTGATATCTCTTAAAGATCTTTCCATGGACAGCAAACTTTTTAACAATGTACAGATCCCATCAGTGAATACCATGCCTCTTTGGGAAAAGCAGGGGCCCCAGGGAGGTGGATGGATAGAGCTGGGTTTTAGAGACAGGTTATCCTGCCTCTCGGGCTCTTGGGCCTCACAGAGGTGATTTTACCCTTCTCAGCCAAGTCTCTGCATATATAAACCATGAGTCCTTGCATCTCGTTGTGTTTCTGTAAGATGACTAAGATAAATATGTAAGGAACTTAGTCCCAGTAAAAGTAACAGTAATGATAGTAGTAGTGCTAATAATACTAGCAATGATAAACATACAGTACTTACCCTGCAGCAGACACCACTATATCGTCATTTAATCACAAACATTTATTGAGTACCTATTAAACAGCAGTCACTGTTCTAGGAAATGGGGCATACAACAATTAACAAAACCCTGCCCTCATGATTTATATTCTAGTGTAGGAGACAATCAACAAGCAAACATATACTATGTCAAGTGTACACAGTGTCGCGGCAAACAGTGTAAGGGGCCAGGATGCATTAGTCAGGGAACTCTAATGTAGGCTGAACAGGGAAGTTCTCTTTGATAAGATGACATTTAGACAAGGACCTTAACAGTTGAGTCAGTGAGTCTTACATATATCAAAAAAGAACTTCCAGGCTGAGGGCACAGCAAGTTCACAGTCTCTTGGCATGTTCCATGAACAAAGACGAGCCCAGATGGATGGAACATAGTGAGTGAAAGAGAGGGGGCGAGTAATAGGAGAAAAAGTTCCGAAAGAAAAGAAATGGATGTCGAGTAGGGCCGTGTGGCGATTTGTGTAGAGTCTTGTGAGTCACGTAAGTAACGGTACTTTGGATTTTACTCTGAGCAAGAAAAGAAAGAATCCAGTGCATGGTTTGAGCAGAAGAGGGCTATGAGCTCACTCATATTTTTAAAAGACCACTCCATCTGGGGTGTGAAGAATAGACATCAGTGGGCATGGCAGAAGCCGGGAAAGACATTCCAAGGCTTTTGCAGTGGTCCAGGTGAAAGACAATGGAGCATAGTCGTAGGCAGCACCATGGAGAGAGGGGGGCAGACTCTGGGTGTAATTTTAAGGCAGGGCAACAGAATCTTCTGAGGAGGGACAGGAAGAGGGGAGGCAAGGCTGGCTCCCTGCTTTTAGCCCTGAGCAACTAGACAGATGGAAGTGCCATTAATGGAGAAAGGAGAGATCACGGGAGGAGCAGGCATAAGAGAGGGAAGTAGAAACATAAATTCAGTTTCGAACATGTTAAAAAATGAACTCGTTTGTGGAAAATTCTGGTCATTTCTAAAAGTAGACAATAGTATAATAAAACCCCAGGTAGTCATCACCCTGCCTCCATCACCGTCGTCTGCTCGTGGCTAATGTCTATCCTCATGGAGATGTACGGGAGCCAGTAGAATATACCCACCCAGAAGAGAGGCCAGACTTGAAATGCAAATTCAGATTATTTAGCATATAGATGATATAAAAGAACCGAGAGGAGACAACTCACCAGGGAGTAGATAGAAAAGGGGAGAGCCTAAGCCCTGAGCTCAGGGGCTCCCGTGCTTATAGGTCGGAGACATGAAGAGCCAGAAGCAAAGGAGGGTGAGCACGAGCTCCCGGTGATAGAATAACCCAGGAAGTAATGTCACCTGTTTAAACCCATTCAGTTCTTACAACGGTGTCGTGTACATGTAGAGGTCTGACACCAATTTTCTCAACCACGCTCAGCTTGTAAGTGCTCGAGCCAGGAAGGGAATCTAGATAGTCTGTCTCCACACACACACTCAAATACCTGTTTCTCCCCCGCCCCCCGCCCGCCCTCCTCTGTCACACAGTCACACGTTTCACTCTATTCATATCTTTGTGCTAAACTAAGGGACTTAAAGGTGGTAGAGAGGGGAGCAGGAGAACGTTACAAAAATATACCCTCGTTAAAACTCAACTAAAAATGCAGGACATCACGTGTGTGATGGACCACCAAATTACCTCCGTCGATAACTCAACACTGCCTAATAATCTTATGATGATAATAATTGCTGTTTACTGAGCATGTATCCATGGGTCAGGCACTCTGCAAAATGCTTCAAATGCTTTAATTCTCACAAGTTTATGGTGACGAGCCAATGTTATATCCATTCTGCAAATAAAGACATCGAGGTTACAGAGCTTCAAAAGTGGTAGCGAGGAATTTGCTCTGTCCACTAATGGCTTTATGATCACATTGTTCAGAAGGAAAAGGGTGGAGGCCTTTTCCTTCTTAAAGAGCCACATAAGCTTTGGGGTCAGGGAGATGTGGGTTCAAATCTTAGGTCTCTGCAATGTGATGTCGATCATTTATGCAACCATCCTCAGTTTCCTTTTCTATGAAAATAACAACAAAAAAATCCTCTTTCTGGTCCTCGTGCTATTTTTCCTCTGAAATACTTGTAAAAACCTAAGTTAAACAAATATTTGTATGATTCTTTAATGTCTACCTTCCCTACTGACATGTGACCTGGGACCATCTGACCGTTCATTGTAAATCCCCAAGACCTAGCAAAGTGTCTACACAACTCAGTTCTCGAGAATTAGGAGCTGTGAGTTAGCAGTTGTTTTTTGTTTGTTTGTTTGTTTGTTTATATATAAAATGTATGAGATTTATGGGTCAGAGAAGCTTTTATACCAATCCACAGATTTGACCCCGCCCAGCCATCAGTCATACCACTTTACACCATATACTACCTTATATTTCTATTTTCCTCTGGGGAGCTGAAGCAATCAGCATAGTTTGATGATGAGACCATGGCTTGGTCTCAGGCAGACCTGGAATTTAATTCAACCTCTGCTGCTATTAGTGTGACCTTGGTCAAGTTACCTGACCTTTTTGAATTTCATTGACCTCATTTGTACGAGGTGAATATATTAACTACCTCATCGGTCAGGTGACTAAATAATACAATGTTTAAATCAACCGACCCAAAAAAGATGCTTAGTATCTTCTACTTATTTTCTCTTTCCAACCTCCAGGAGGAAGCCACATGTATTTGTATGCCCACTGATAAAAATAAATAGAGGTTGAGGCATAGAAGGTGACTATAAGCTGGAAAGCAGGAGGAAAGAAAAGGAAGGAAGGAAGGAAGGAAGGAAAATAGAAGAGGTTCAATGAACTTATCTTTAGGACTAGTTAAAGGAAATAAACCTTTACATTCACTCATTGAACAAATCTCCTACACTTGACTAAATTTTGATCACTGCGCAGAGTGATGGAGATACAAAGTGAGCTAGACAGTTGTAGGATTTGTAGGGTGACCATATATCCCAGTTTGACTAGGACAATTCTAGTTTATGCCTATTCTCCCAGAGTCATATCTGGTTTAGCATTTATCTCAGATAAAAGTCACCTCTTGAGTCACTCTACCTGCTGAGCTCAAAGGTAACAAAAGAAAGGTGCTTATTCAAGTGAGCTGTGCAGAGTGACGTGTGGAAGTGACAGCACTCTGGGAACATACCTCAGGGACTCCCATTTAGGTGTTCAGGAAAGTGCTCCTCAGGAAGTAATGTCTAAGCTGTGATGCAAAGAGTGAGTATGAGCTTATTCAGTGAAGAGAAAGAAGGGGACAGACTATATAATAAACTGATAAGAGTTGGTACACAGAACATATGGCTCCAGATGTAAAGACTAAAAAAGACTCAAGTCATTGTCCAGAAAGCGGCAGATGTGGGGTCTTTTTCCTGGTCTTCATTTACTCAGTAGGTTTCTAAAGGGGAGACGCATCTCTCTCTGACTCACTTTGCCATCCCTAGAGAGATAGAAGAAGAATGGAAGTTTATGAAATATGTACTCTTGGATTGGCCCTAAGGGACCTGTCACAGTGGTGCCAAAAAGGCAGAGGGAAGAATACCTGTCGCCCCAAAATTAGCTTCTCTCGAAAAGACAGAGGGGAAGATTTTGTTCCGACAAAGTTATGTAAATGTTGTTGAGTTGGTGCACTGGGTCGCTGAACTGGTACTTGTGGACTGTCACAATATTGATGGGGAGTTTGGCAAGTTAATTTTAAATCTGTCACTTCACTCGTCTATGACTCTTGCTCCTTAATAAAACTACACAGTGATTGTGGGCTCAGCTGACAGCTGGAGAACGATCTTCAAGTTTGAAACTAGCATGGAATGGTTCTTTCTCCTTGCCCTTTCTCCTCATGTCCCCTCCTTTCTCCTTTTCCCAAATCCTAGGTTACCAACCTGAAGCCAGACATGCCCCCTTTACAAAAGAGATCCCATTCTTAGAGGTAGCATGGGGTCCTGGAAAGGGTATAGGCTTCACAGTTGAATCAACTGTGGTTTGAATGCTCATTCTGCTACTAACTAGCTATGTGACTTTGTAAAAAGCCACTTGAGGTATCTGATCCTCTGGCTCCTCTGGTTGTTGTGATATAAAAAAATACATGTTAAAGCACCTGTTACAATTCCCACCTGTCAGGTCCCTTTCTTCATTTCAACAATATGTGGGACATGAACTATAGGTATCTGGCCCTGGACTCAAATGACAAGTGAGCCAGAAGCTGTCCCTCCTTGCATACCTTTAACAGATTCAGTGCTCAGACAGCATCAGGAAACCCATGGAGGAATCAGAAGCAATACAATTATTTTTAAAAACATGCAACACTTTTGAGAGCCACAAAGAGTGGCTTTTTGCTCAACAGACTAATAACACTTCTAATAAATGAGCTTTTTGCTCAACAGACTAATAACAGTTCTAATAAAACCCACCCCTCTGAAGCCAAAACATTCATTTTCCCCATACCCCACAAGATTATTTCCTCTGCTGAGGCTCCTGAATCAATGCAAATTTCCAAGAAATTATGCAAACATACAAACATAGGCATACAACATTCGTTCTTTGGGTCCGTTTTCAATGGCCAGTGTCCTGTCTAAGATAATCCTACATACTTGCTCAAGTCCCCAACTTTGATCCTGCCCACCCCCTGCTTATGCACGAATTCAGTTTCACCCTGTGTTTGTATCTATGCTTTCCTTATCAACTTTGACTTCACTTATTTTTCTGGCTATCACATGGCATTCTCTCTGGATCACCAGCCTTCCAGGACCCAGTTGGTTTTACTGACTGCTTGATAGGCAGCCTGCTCAGTTGACCTCCTCCCCGCTCTCTATAAAGAGCAATTTGGGGCAATATGTGAATTCATTGTACGGCATTTGGTGTTGATTCCATAGATATTAATTTAGCAACGACTTCATGGCAGACTCTGTGTTCAGTCCTAGTATTTACAGAAGTACATAAAACAGCTCACAGTCATGGTGGGGGCAACAGAACTGAAGACAACTAAGGGGAGAGAATGAAAGAAACCTGCAATGATAACATGCTTGTCCTTACTCATGAGATTCTTCTGAGGACCTGTTCGGGACTCAGTCCTAAGCTCCTCTTCAGTTCCAGCCTTCTCTCTCCTCCCTCGGAAGGACACATTCCTTAATAGAAACTGGAGTCTCCACTTCCTCACTCTCCAATTTCTTCTCACATTTTTCTAATTTGATGTCTTCCACATCACTCTCCCGAAATGCTAGTATAAACTAAGGTCACCGATGATATTACCAGCGAATACAGCAGAGTGGTTAAGAGCTTGGGGAGTGGGAAGAGTGCTTGGGCTCAGATCTGGAATGAGTCTATTTACTAAGTAAATTGGGTTTCATCATCTATGAAAAGGAAGAGAATCATTTAAATTAGATAAGGGGACTAGGGACATAGTAGGCATGAATTTATTATTGCTTACTTTTCTTTTTCACTTCATACCCTCCTCTGCTCCACCCTGACCAAGCAGCAATTGCCGTTATGTTTGTTTCTTTGTCTTTTTAACTGGCTTGTGAATTTCTTAAGAGCAGAGGCCACATCTTTTGTGAATCGGTATTTAAGTCAGATCCTGAATTAGCACCCAGTGAGCGTTGTGGATGTTCAAGGAATGAATGAGCAAATGAATGAGTGTGTGAATGAGAGAATTGATGTGAATGAAGAATGGAATGGACTATGAAGTGGATGAATATACATATGAATATGTATGAATGTATGCGAATGTATAATTAATATTTAGATGAATATGTATGAGAATGAATGCATGAATGAGAGAACCTTTGAATAGAAAAGCGATGAATGAATGGTGGGATAGATGAGGGAAAGACAGGAATGTTATTGAGAGAATGAAAAATATGACTGAATGAAAAAGTAATGAATAAATAAATCAATTATTGACCCCAGGTGGACATGGGAGGAACTTGGACCTGATGTTGGCCAAGGAAAGCCCTGAAAGGCATCTGGTTTGTGAAGGGCGGGGATGACTCTCCAGGAAAATGTAAAAAAAAAGAAGCTGGCAGATGAGCAAAATGAGTGATATCTTTCATGGAGTTTGAAAAATATTTAGAAGTAAATCAATATTTAGAATTTGCTGTTGTGCTCTGCACTGTAGTCGGGGAATGCTGGAGGAAGCACAAGAGGATGGGGAGGCACACAGATTATGGGGAGAACGGTAGGAATTAACTGAGGCTGGGAAATTGGGATGGCATTCTATTTGGTACGCAGTCCTTGAATCGTAAGTTTAAAGTGTAACTGGCTTTTTAGTGGATCATAGTCATAACAATAATTAGCCATTTCATTCCTACTGTACTTAACAGTATAGAACAGTCCCTTTTGGATTTCTCTACTGAGCTTCCCAAATGCTTCTAGAGGAGGCTAGGCAGGTGCCTTGACTCCTTCCATGTGCATTTGCTTCATCAGCGGTTTAGATTTAGGCCCTTTCTGTTCTCCTAAAGGACTTTAGGCAGGTAGCAATATATCGTATACACATAGCAAGATATTGAAAGCAGAGAGTACATTTTAAGTTTGAACTCTAATAAAATCACTATAAATGGGTCCAGGGAAAATTTTAACCATAAGTATACTGGATTCTGCATGCATGTGGCAGGAGGCAGGGCCAGTCATCTGAGATCAGCCCTACATTCTGAGAACAGTTTTATCCATGGCTCCACACAAGAATATTGGGCAGTACGATGGAGCATGTCTTCAGCAATCATTTTAAGAAGTCCCCAAATACTTTCTCTGTGGATTTTTTTAATTGACTGTCAAATATAAGTCATATATTAAAGAATAATAAACATTATAAGAAGAAGTATTGCCTACTTTGAAAATAAGCAAACTGATTCCTGAAGAAGTTAAAGAAATTGCTTCCATCATTTATAATGATCATAAAGCAAATAAAAAGAAAGCGAGGCCAAAGTTTGAACTCAGATCTTCCAAAATGTCCTTTCTGCATCTCATTGTTCTCTTCATTCTAAAATCTGTTTCCTCTATTTTGGATTCCAGAGTAGTTGCTTAAATTGTGGTGCTGCTTCTCTAGATTTCTCATTTCCCAGCATCATGGCATAGGTGTTTGCTGCTCAAGGTGTGGCAGCAAGCCAGCAGCATAGACGTCACCTGGGAACTTATTCAAAACGGAGAATTTCCTATTCCCCAGAAGATCTACTGAATCAGAATCTGCATTTTAACAAGATCTCCAAGTGAGTTATATGAAAATTAATATACAAGAAGAATTGGAATACAGGAGTGCTTCTCAAAGTGTAGGCCTTGGACTAGCATCATCAGCATCACCTGGGACCTTGGTGGAAATGTACATTCTCAGGCTGCACTCCAGACCTACCAAATCAGAAACTCTGGGAGTGAGACCTAGCAATCTGGGCTTCAGCAACTCTCCCCAACCCCATTCTTCATTCCACTCCTGCCCCTCATGATTTTAATGTACAGAAAGTTAGAGGATGACTGAGCATAGAGAAAAGTACACCAGTCATGACAATAGACACACCTGGATTGGAATCCAGGTGCCTCCACTTCCTATCTATGTAGTCAGCCACTTCCTCACTGATGTTCAGTTCTTTATAAGCAAACTGACGATGATGAAGATGCTGATGATAATGATACCTACCATACAGGGAAGCTAGGATAATCAAATTATCTATAAACCTTCCTTTCCCTCCTGATGTCCCAGTGTCTTCCACTGCTTTAAAGATGTCTGTATTTCTACCTGGGATCCCAGTGGCTTTTCTGACACTCCCTCCCAGACCACAGATAGGGGCCCTTGGAGAAATACCACGTATCAGTGCCTGATGGCTCTGTTCTTCAACCAGTTTCAGTAATAGCTCCAATCCACATCACACAGCTTGAATCAGAGGCAATTTGAATTAGTTTGTCGAGCTGAACATCGCATGTGACACTGTTCAATATTTTGCTGGAGCTCAGATCCATAACCTTTACTACATCTCCTTCAACCACTAATTTCATAATTTTGTCAAGAAAAGCTATCAAGTTGTCCAGGCTGATTTGTTCTGCATGAACCTCCAGTGCTCCTTATTACTCACTATTCCATTATCTCTCGAATGCTAACAGATTTTCTCTGGGCACACTTGCCCAATTATTCTACTAAATGTTGACACCGGGTTTACTGGACAGTGATTTTTAGGATTACCTCTCATTAACCCCCTTGGAAAACGCATTCTGCGTTTGGTCAGTTTTACTGTCCTCTCTCCCCAAACCCCTGCCTCCTTCCGCATAGACCCGTCAGCTCCTACTGGGTGATGTTCTCTGTTGCTGGCCTCAGGAGCATCAGTATTCCTCAGTCTCCAATAACCAGGGCCATTTTCCATTTAGAATCACAGGAAACTAGAGATGGAAAAGCCTATAAGAGGAGGCAGGTTGTGAGAAAAAAGCCAAGACATACGAGGATTGCAAACCTGCCTCCTCCACTCAAGTGTTTTGTGACTTGGAGCAGGTGACGAACTTTTCTACGAGTCTCACTTTTCTTTTTCTCCATCTGCAAGATGGGATGAAGTAAATCTCAAGGGGATTGCTAAAGGGATTAATAAAACCAATGCTTTATAATCTCAGCACTGTGCCTGCTGGGAAATCGATGCCTTGTTAATGGTTCCTTCTCCTGTACCTTGTCTAATGCCCTCCCCTCACAAAGGAGGGAACAGATCTTGGGAGGAGATATATGAAAGATGGCACAGAATGTGAACCCCACAGAAAGCATATCTCTCAGTACTTGTTCAGTGCATCTCCCTAGATCTAGCTTTGGCCCCTCTCTGTTAATTATATAGAAGCGTATGCAACCCTGTGCAAGGATCAGTTGTCCAGTACAGCATGGGTGACATCTCAGGTCCCACTCACCCTCAGTGGGTCACCTTAATACAGTGTACCACCTCCATAAGTGCATGCCGAAAACTTGCATCTCCCCCTGTGCCACAAAAGATGAGATTTTAAAGTCTCTCCCAGCCCTGAGATTCTCTGATCTGTCTTCTTTGAGATGCCATGGACAAACTTGCCTGAAGTCTTGGCTTTTTTTTTTTCTTTGCTCTTATGAGTAAAGACAATGGGGGAGGGAAGATGAGCAGGCCCACAGGGGTATCTCATACAACCTGCTGTAGCAAAACAAACAAAGAATGGGTCCATATTAAATAAATTTCACTGAAGTTTTTTTCTTCTCCTTTGAAACCTCAGAGTGTGGTTATAATTAGGCCATTTATTAACCTCTGCTGAGGGACTCAGCAGGACTGCCATCTGGGGGGCCCCTTGTTTACATATCACCCTTCAGGATCTGATAACAGATAGCCCTCCTTTCCGTCCTGAGCCCCATTCCGTTCCCTTTTATTATGTGTCCATGCAATTCTATTACCTGCTCGCTGTCTCAGCAACTCAGCCACAGTGGCTGCTGTAATGATGGCTTTCAGAGCTCAGCTAATGACGCAGGCACTGAGGTGTCTCCAGACCCAACAGCCGGCTGAATCTCAATTTAGCAGGATTTGAGATTACAGAATCATGCATTATGCATGAGCGCGCGCCTGCCTGTGTGTACCGGTGCGTGTGGGTTTGTCCGGGGGAGGGTAGGGGATGCATGTTTATACCCAGGACCCTGCGTTGGCAGTCACAGTGAGGAAATGAGATGTCTGATTGTGCAGAGCATTTGCTGCAAGATTGGCAGGAGGGGAGGGAAGGACACATTGGTAAATATGAACGAGTCTGGCCTTCACTAGGACAGTCAGTCTAGGCTTCACCATGGCCGACTGCTTAAGAGCTCAGCTCTGGAGCAAGATGACTTGGGATCAAACGCTATCACAGGTATTTGCTTGCTGGGTAGCCTAGTGCTAAGGAATTAAGACTTCTTTATCTCCATAATGGAATAATAATCTGCGGAGGGGGTTAAAGGGAACAATGCAAGCAAAGTTCTTTGCCCTGTGCCTAGCACCATAGAAAGTACTCAATTAATGTTGATAGCTATTATTAATACTAACCTACCCCCGCCCCCAGCCAGAAGGAAATTTTTATCTTCAGACCCCACCCACACACAGGCCACCTGCATTGACCTGGGACACCCACCTCCTCCATGCTGATGGATATGATCTGGCCACTGTGTAGAATAGAGAACTCTAGAAGCAATGGATATAGATTCTTATCTCAAGATAATTGAATAACCTTGGGTGAGCCTGTTCCTGACCTTGGTCCCCAGCCTCTTCATCCACAAATGAGGGTCAGAATAGGTCAGATTGTGTTTCTTGGACCTGTTCTATGTGTGGGAGTTCTAAACACAGATTCTGCTACAAATATAAAAGTAATTTGGAAACCAGTGCTCCAGCCAATCGCTAATGCACTTGCAGTATTGATGGCCCATGATTCTCCAGTTTCCTGGTGGAAGGAGCCAAACAAACAGAAGAGACAGTGATCGCTTTCTTAAACCATAAAAAAAAAAAACATAGTTGTGCTCGTGATGTAGGGCTAGTTTTGGGGCAAGAGACGTCTTAAAAGTAGGGGGATATCTTGAGTCTGTCTATCTAGGCTAGAAATCTGATTCTAAAGGGAGGGGAAAATGTCTTTACAGTCAGAGCTGCTTCAACTGCGGGCTGTACACCTAACTTGCTTGGTGGACTTGAACAAACCTTAACTTCTCTGAACCTGAGTTTTCTCATCTGTGAAATTGAGGTAATGTCTCCTGTCACAACGCATGTTTTCTCTCTCCCCCTTCATTACCCGAATTCCGAATTCTGTGTTTATTCCTGCTCCGCAAGGCCTGTCCTTAAGTGAAGTACTTCCTTATGAACGAGACATGCTCCTTCCTACCTTCCCTCCCATTCACTGTCTTCTCTGTGACCCCCCATTCTTCCTCATGACCTCCTCGCTCAGCTACAGCATTTCCTCCCTCGAATCCACAGACCTCGGTGGCAAAGCCTTGGCAGGAGACTTCCAGAAAGGGAGAAACTACTGTAGCAGGCTGGGAAGTCCAATACAGGGCCCCTTAGGCAATGCAAGGATATGTTGGCTCAGAGCTGGAGCCTAGGATTTTGCAGTGGGAACTAGGTGCAGGCCAAAGATGAAAGGCCCCAGATACGGGGCAAATGTTTAGGGAGAGAGTGTCAAGAGGAAGTGTCAAGGATCAAAAGAACATGACTCCCTGGATAGATTATTAAGACAGTGATCCAGAAAATGAGGTGGAGGCCCAGTGTCCAAAACTGGTTGCTAAAGTGGAAGGAAACCCAGAAGCCAGCCTAATTTCTTTATCTTCTATCCCCTTCTTTATTTCTCCCTCCCTTTATTTATTTATGCATTTATTTGTTTGTTTATTTGTTTTTAAATCGTACTGCTTCTAAGAAAGGCTCAGGCTAGCAGGAAAGACATGTCTGTAAAGAAATAATGACTGTACCATCCGGTGCCTGCTTAACAGACACGAGTACCAAGTGCCAAGATGCAGCTAAGTCCCCTGAGTTTCGACCTAGAGGTTCATACATTTCATTTGAATGAAATCAGGTCCTGGTGACTGCAGCCAAGGTGAGGATGCTGGCTGGAGTCACATGGCTCTGGTGTAGAGAGACGAGAGATGAAGAAGAGTGTGTCAAGGGAGAAGGCAGTCCTGGAAATGAGACTGATTGTTTTAAGCCATGGTGAACTGGCCGACAGTCTTCTAAGTGGTAGCTTATGTGGCAGGGCTGGGATTTCTAACTCATTGACTGAGCTAGATGGCCGACTGACCTTTACGTGACCTGAACTCTGTTTCTTTTCTCTTAGCTTATAGCCACCTGAAATCTAATCTTTGTGTTCACAATCCTCTAATTGTGTTCTTTATCACTTTCCCCAAACCTGCTGAGAACCTAGGATCTTGATGTTTAAGAGAAAGGGTAATATTTAGTATGTTTCCTAAATGTCATGGCATGGATGCCAAACCATCAGAATGGACCCTGGAACTATCAGATTGACTATCAGCCATAAACAGCAAGAAAGGTTGTGTTCGTGCGTACCAGGGGAACATTAGCCCTGATGCAGAGCCCCCAGCACTCCATGTGACGTAGCTCTTCCCTTGCCTGCCTACACCCTTGGTTACCTCGCCTCTAGGTCTTTATCGTTTCTAAATGGATGTGGCTGACTGCGTTCTAGTTGGGAATGATGGCCACTATTGTCCATGGTCCTGTATAGAGGCTGGCACTCAGCCCATCGATCTCCTCATCATCCAGTCAGTTGTTGGGGAGGCCTGCCCTTCAAATGAAGAAGATATATCTTATCCCTCATCTTACCTCAAAACATACAGAAATGAAATACATAATTTCAGATAATATGATTACGATGACAGTATACACTGAGGTGACTTAGATTCATTCATCCGTTTATTCATGTGCTACCATGTGCTAGACTCTGAGCAAGGTGCTAGAGATGGATACATGAGCCAGAAGCTATGCCTGCCCTCCTGGTTACTCATGGGCTGGTGGGGAAGAGATAAATTAAGTATAAAGTACTGTTTGACAGGTGTTATAGGAATAGCTACCATTTATTATGTGCTGAGCACTGTGCCAAGAGCGTCAGGTGGGTTAGCTCATTTCTTCTTTACCAACACGCTGTGAGGGAGGTGTATGCAATCCCCATTCTACAGATGAGGACATGGCAATGCTGAGAGGTTAAGTGACACCAGGAGTAAGTCCTTTGAACCAGGTCTTATCTATTCTGACTGACAAGCTTACTACCCCACTCACTTAATCGTTGTCCTCTGCTTGTTCTGTGTTATCATAGAACAAGGGCAGTTGATGTAGCCAGGTCACCTGTAAAGATGTCTAAAAGGTGATACCTGAGTTGAATCTTGAAAGGCAAGAAGTCATTAGGAAAGGACAAATGGATGGACATTTCAGACAGAAAAATCAACAGGTGAAGAAGCATTTAACTTGGAAAGAAAGCACATAAGACCCCAAATGGTTTGTTATTTTGGGAGCATGGGGATCAGTCTTTGGAGGGGGAGGAAGAGAGGTGATCAAGGCCGTGGAATGCTGGGCTCCCCACTCTTGGTTCTTTGAAGGACATCTTTGTTGGTGACTTGGTTTACGAAGGAAACTAGAGTGAAGCATGTGAAAATGTCCACGGGAAAAACCCTTCAAGGGACCTTGTCAAGAACTTTTTATTGAGAAGTTTTGGCTTTCCCATAGGGAACTCATTACCGCCTTGAAAAAAGTGCATGTAAGTACACATGTGTTTGGGAATGGGAAACTAACAAACTGAGGGGGAGACAGGAGAGGTAAGGGACTGGAGGAAGGTCCCATAGGGAAATGTTCAAAGCCTGGAGTTGTTTATCCTAGAGAAGCAAAAGTGTGAAAATGAGAGCTGAAGTCAAGTCTCAAATATTGTGACAAGGTATAGAGTAAGGAAAGATTCTCGGCTTAGGAGTCAAACAGGCTTGTGAAACTTTGGAAAAATGACATCACCTGCCTGGGACCTGAGTTCCTAATACTTAGTGGTTTTGCAGCACTATCCCAAGAATTAGAGATACTGTATCTAAGGCACTTGGCACATAACCAACACTCAATTGAATGGTAGCTGCTGTTGCTATAGTTATTGTCTTGTAGAAAATGTAGGTGAGCAAAGGACTAATCTTGCATAGATCCTCAGCCCTGAATCAACCCAATCGCCTGTCTTCCTTTCATCCTTGGGACAGCCTCATATAGTTCGCAAACTCTTCACTGCAATGCAGATGGGTACCAAGACCCATGCATGGTCTCCAATATCAGCAGGGTCCTCAGCACTAGTAGGCAATTCGCCTCCTTCTCCCTCCCCCTGTAGTGGCTTTTTAAAACCTTCTTTGGTCTTTGTTTAAGCCTCTAACACACAACCTCAGCCTGCCTTTCGCTTCTACAATTTTAAAGGAAAAAAAAAAAAATGAGACCATCAGGCAAGAAAAGGCATAACTTCCAAACTCCTACATACATGCCCACTCCTGTCTTAGAGGAAGAGGTTTCTTCAACTGCCTAATACTTATCTCATACCCTCCAATTATTTAAGATCCCTGATGTTATCAACAACCCTCCCTTTTTTTCTGAAATTTCCCCTCAGCCCATAAACGTGTTTATTTTTCTCAGCTCATCCCCGCCCCACACTCTGAGTTGCCTTCAGCCACCACCGTATGGCTTCCATTCACAGCCAGCCTTCTCGAAATGGTCTTCATCTCCTCACTTCCCACTTGCTTTCCCACCCACCACAGCCTGGCTTCTGCACTAGCCACCCACAGGAAATGCTTTCCTCAGGGCCAAAAGTGCAACCGTTCATGGTTATAACAGTTTTTTTTTTTTTTTTTAATACTTTTCTCCTCACACTGACTCCTCTCTTTATGTAGCTCCATGGCTCACTCCTTCTTGAGAACATCTTCCCTGGCTTCCGTGTCCAGCACACACTCCTGATTTTCTTCTCTCTTCCACCATATACCCCAGCCTTCTTGGGCTTGATCTTCCGCATGGTTGTCTTCTCTCCTGACACTCTCTCCGTGTATGCTCTCTTTCAAATCTGTATTCCCAACCTGGGTCTTTCTTCAGAGCGAACCAGGTATTTCCAACCACCCAAGTCTACGTGATGTGCAAACATACCTCAGAGCTGAGTTCTAAACTACCCCGTTTGGTGACTGCCATGTAGATAATTTTTTAAAGATTGTTTTAGATGAGGTTTTCTGGAGAGAGGACAGATAGTGAAAAGAGCCAGGGCATATTTATTTAGGTGAGGGGACAAGAGAAAGAGCTCAGTCAAGGTGACAAAGAAGGAGTGGCTGAGGAGACAGGAGGGGAAACAACAGAGGGCGGGCTCTCTCAGAGTCTCCAGGACACACTTCATTAAAGAGAGTTTGGCCATCTGTGTCACATGATATTCAGAGGTCACCCGAGATGAAGATGGACACCCGTGGGTTTGGCAACTATGGGTCATCAGTAACCACGGTGAG
The DNA here is from genome assembly GCF_000325575.1 of Pteropus alecto. NCBI lineage: Eukaryota > Metazoa > Chordata > Mammalia > Chiroptera > Pteropodidae > Pteropus > Pteropus alecto. The sequence goes on from NW_006440132.1 coordinate 4,437,594, forward strand.
GGTGGGGAGTGTGGAATGGGTGTGACAAAAGTCTGCTGGAATGCACTGAGTGAGGACGAGGGGTGAGAAATTGGAATCAGCAGGATGACTGCTTTTCAAAGAGGAATTTTGCTAGAAAGGGGAGGCAGAACATTGGGTTTCGAGAGTTTATAATTTATTATAATTGTCTCCTTACCTGTGTGACTCCCTTACCTGTGTGACTCCCTTACAAGACTGGTAAGTGCTTGAAGACTCAATCATGGTTTTGCTGTTTCGTTTTATTTTTTTCATTTTCAAAACATAGGGTATGGACTCAAAGTAGGTGGTTAGTAACTTTTGTCTTGAAAAGATAACTATAACTATCAACATGGACGGGTTAAGGAGATAATGAGCTCTCTTTTACTATAGATATGTGGTCAGGAAATGGAGGGTTTTTCTTCCTCTTCCTCCCTCCTGCCCTTCTTTCCCTCCCTCCAGAGATATTCATTACATGGCTCCATTGTGCTGTGCCCTCCACCTTTTAACCCCAGAGGGCTCTCAAGGACATATCTGACAGTACCAGCTGCAGGCACCCTGCTTACAGATGGAGTCTGAGCACAATTCTCCAGGAGTTTCTGTCTCTCTACTGTGATGTGTGGGGAACATAAGACATCAGAACAAAGGCCCAGGTGTTGCCGATAGGCCTTTGAAGAAACCTGGTCGTCTCTCATCCCTGGAGCTGCTCAGTTCACAGGCACACTCTTTATTAGTGTCTCCTTGTTACTGTGCTATTAGGAGCTGTCAGCTCTTCTGTGCCTAATGCTCTCCTTGGCTTTGAAATGTTTTGTCAGGCCCGTATATGCTTAGAGAACAGGGGTCCAAGTTCAGCAGAATGTCTCTTACAGTGCATTCTCCAAGCCTGTCTCTGGACATCATGCTTAATTAAACCTGAACAATCTCCCTCACCTCTCCCAAGCCTCCCCTCCCTCTCCTCACAGGAGACAAGCTCTGGGAGCCTGTACAGAGCAGCCAGCATCTGTGTAGAGAGAGCTGAGGTGGGGGGGTGCAGGAAGAGGGGCAGATCCCAGCTTAGTTCTGCAGGGGTGGTCCTCTCCGTCTCCTGGCCATGTGTGCTACTGTGTGTGTGTTTGTATGTAAATGTGTGTGAGTGTGTTTGTGTGTATATGTGCATGTCTAAATGTACCCTAAGTATATGTGTATGTCTATGTGTGCTTAAGTGTATGTGGGTGTGAATATGTATTTGTATCTGCATTTATGTGTATGTGAGTGTGATTGCATGTTGGTGTACGTGCCATCTTAGTTATATAAATTTATATATACATATGAGTGTGTGTATGTATATGTGAGTACATGAGCATGCAACTGTGGGTGTGAGAAGGATAAAGTTTTGCCCAGTTGGTTGACATCACAGCTCTAGGCCATTTGTCCAGGATGTTTGTCTCTATCTCTGCTTCTTTATAATAACTATTACCGGTGACCATCGATTGAGACTTCCAATGTCTCAGACTCTGTTTGAGCAACTTAGATAACATTTTATTTAATACTTACTAGCTTAATAATAGGTAAGATTAGTCCCTTTTGCACTAAGGAATGAAAGATAAAATTATTTGCCCAAGGGCACACATTCTTTATCTGCCCTCCCATAAAATTAACATATATTTCTATAGAAAATCCAAGCAATGTTTTAAAAAATAAGTTTAGATCACCCAGTCTCATCTGTCATATGATGTCCTCCACACTTTAGAGAACCTCCTTCCAAATATCACTTCGTGCTTGTTGTCACATATTATGTATAGAAAATTTATATAATTAAGATGGCACATTATATACTTGTCTTTTTTTCACTTAAAGATATCCCCTAGAGATCTTTCTCCTCTAATTTATAAAGATCAACTCTGTTTTTTTTAACACCTGCACAATATTCCGTTACCCAGACTCAGAATTCATTTTATCAATCTCCTATCAATAGGCATTTAGATATTTTCCAGCTTTTCACTATCAAACTATGTTGTGATGAACATGTTTATAAATACAGCTGTGCACATTTGATTGATCATTTCCTTAGGATAAATACAGGAAGTAAAACCTCCTGAGCAAGAGGTATGCACATTTAACAGTTGATACCCAATGCCACATAGCCTCCAGAAAGGTCAGATCTGTTTATACTTTAAGTCCCTGATGTCCTGGCTTGGCAAGGCACTGGGATAGCCAGAGGGGATGCAGCTGGTCCTGTTCAGGGTTCTGCTTTAACTCCCCACACTGTGGGGAGGAGGCTTTGCACTGCTTCAGGGCCCGGGGTGGTCTAGGACCAGGGAGCCAGGAGATGTCTTCCAGGCAGCATTTCTGGATGACAAATTCAGGGAAAGCAAGAGAAGAGAATGGAGCTTTCTCTGCAAGGAAATGTTCATTAGGCTGTTCTGCCACATCAGATTACACTCTCAGGTAGAACTTGGCCTCCACTCAGAAGGAGCCCTCTTGGGCTGTATTACCCTAATTCAGCTCCATGCCGTCTTGGTCCTCCAGTTTGTCATTAGCAAGCATGCTATAGAGACACAATGTCCCTGATAGATAAAGAGGATCATTATAGGACTAAATGAGGGGAAAAAAGCAGACAAAGCCAGAGTGGCAGGACTTCTGAGTATACAGGCACAGGCAGATACAAAGGTGCAGACGGGTCTTTCAGAAGAATTGAGGATCAGATGGATGCCTGCGTTAGACCATTGTTATTTTTTTAAAATTTCTACTGCACTCAACTTTCAATTAAAATAACAGTAGACAGAATGCTCAGATGCCCGAAGTCACATAAAGTTGGAGAGATAGTGATATCAGAAACAACGAATGTTAAGTTTCTTCCCTCCAAGCTCCTTAAAGGCGGGAATGATGAAGGGGATCACGAATCTTGGAAGATTCAGTGAATAGGTGAAGGAATGAATGAATGATTTAGTTGTGAAGTTATCCACAGAAGGAGGTTACAGTCGAGAACTAAATAGAAGTAGTTTGAGTGTTAGCTCCATCACTTACTAGCTGTCTTTGCGAGTTGGGTTCACTAAGGCCACAGAATCTGAGTTCAATAAGCAGAATGTTGATTAGGGAGTGGCTTCGGGGTTAACACGTGTGGAAGCAGGACTGGGAGGAAGTCATGCTTCCGTGCAGGCTCAGCTATAGCCACAGCTCAGGATAGTATTGTCCCGAGTTGGGCTGAGATGTCTAGGCCGTTATACACCTGCAATGAGCAGTCATGGGTGCAGCTGCCTGGGCAGGGGCGGGATTGGGGGAAGGCGGCTCTCTGCCGCTGAGGCAGGCCCTGAAGGGGCTGACCGCTAAACACCGCATACTCACAGCATACCCAGGGCCTGGGATGCCAGATCCTTTCCTGGAAGAGGATCCGGGTGGAGCATCACAGCCTCTGCCACACCAGGTCTGTGACCTCGGACCAGTCATGTAATTTCCCTGACCATTATCTATGTAATGAAGAGAATAATCCTTATATAATAGGAATGCTAAAAAGATGAAGAGGTTCTGTAAGTGATGTGCACAGCACAATATTTGGCCCCCAAGGGATCCTCAGTGAACGTTCCATTCTTATTTCCCTTCCTCTGAGCTTTCTCTGCAGCCTTTTACCTTGCCTGGTGCTATAGTTATCTGGTTTATTTCTCTCCCTCGCCCACACCCCAGGCCCCCACTTCCAAGGGCCTGGTATGGTGCTTTGTGTGCTGTAGAAAAGGGAACTCAGTAGAGCTTACTGTGTATCTACCGTTAGCCAGATGCTGGGAGGCACTTTCTCTGCCTGTTACATCTTTTTTCTGTCCTCTCTATAACCCTGACAACCAGCCTTTAGAAATTCCGTTTTACATGTAAGGAAACTGAAACTCAGGTGAAGGGTCTTGCCTAGGTCACATAGCACATCATAGCTAGGCTTGAGTTGAGACGAGAATCCAGGCCCATCTGCCTAACTCCACACCCACAATCAAACACAGGCAGTGCTTCTGCTCAGTGTGCCACCCTCCATGGGTCTTCTCTTGCCTATTTTCAGGAAGTCTGAGTCACGAGGGTTGCCTGGAGAAGTAGAAATTCAGGATATTTGAAGGTGGCCTTCAAGGACCCTGAGCCACCGTGCAGTCACAGGAAGAGGTGGGTCGATATTGATCGCAGGAGCTGTGTGCAGTGAAACATACCAACTAACTACCGGGCTCCTGTCGAGAAACAGTGAACAGAGTGTATGCAGACATCTCGAAATCACTGCACTCAGGGCAGATTTACACTCATTTCCAAAATAAAAAAGGAGCACATGTTATAAATTTATAAAATGCCTATGAAAGCTAGGTGGGGATAAATGTGATAGAACAGAATGACTATCCCTAGTCATGTGTGTCCTAAATAGCAATAATTATTTACCTACTGCATGTCAAGCACCATGATAGATGCTGTCAAGAGTGGTCTATATTCTGGTGGAGACAGTCACTGAACCCAGTTATTGGAAGTCTTCAGAGAAGGAGCAAAATTGGCCCCTTACGGGATAATCAGAATGAGGTAAAAAGAGAATGAACTTTCAAATAAAGAAAGTAGTCATGGAATTGAAACAATTGTTATTCTATGTCTCTTTAGGCAAATGATACAATTTCTCTGAGCCTCAGTTTCATCATCTATAACTAGAGAGAGAGAGAAAGAAAAAGAACCCTGCCTTATAGAGTTGCGATAATTAGTATATATGTCAATATATCTAAAGTAGGAGTCAGATAACTTTTTATGTAAATAGCCAGATAGTATATGTCTTGAGCTTTGCAGGCATGTGATCTTTGTTGCCAATAACCAACTCTGCTCTTATGGAGGGAAGGTAGTCGCAGATAGGATGCAAATAAATCCATCTTTCCACTCATCCTCTTCACGTGTCATGGATGAGTTCTAACAAAACTTTATTTATGAACTCTTAAGTTTCGAATTTCGTATATTTTTTATATGTCACACAAGAGATTATTCACTTTGTGATTCCTCCCCCAACCCCCGTCATTTAATAAGCATGTGAAAACCATTCTTAGCCTGCGGTCTGTACAAAAACAGGGGCTAGAACTGGCCTGGGGATGGTAGTTTATCAACCGCTAATCTGAAACATGGAGCCGGTGGCACTGTTCACACCCTCTTTCCATTCAAGTTGCTAAAGATTTATGTTTTCTAAAGCGCTTAAATGTCAGCCGTCTCGATCGGCCCTTGTGGGAGATAGGCAAAGGGAAACGTATCCTCCCCATTTCAGAGATGCAGAAATCGAAGCACAGAGATTCAGGGGACTTTCCAAGTTCAGAGAGTAAGCAGCAAAACCAGAGCTTTGAGGCTCCAATTTTATACCATTTTCTGTTTCTAGATTTAGCTAAGAGTGAAAGACAGTAGAGTGAAGAGATGATTAGACCACATAGTGCTGCTGTAATTAAATAACTGGTAACTAATATTTCTACAGTGCCTTAGACCTTGTAGGTCACTTTGACACACATTATCTCATTTGTTCTTCGCTAAAACTCCATGAAGGAGGTATTATTAGTAGCTCTTGATGCTCTGCAAAGTCACAGAGCTGGCTACATGGCAAAGCCACCTGTCTGCACCTGCAGCTATCTGCCAAGTCCCAGAGAACAAGCCTTTCTGAATATTGCCTAGGGGCTGGGCCTCCTCCAATGGGAATGCTCAACACCCCCTTACTCACCTCCCAGTCTTCCTTCTGAATCCACTCTCCATGCCGCATCCAGAATGATCTCCCCAAAATGCTGATCTGATCATGTCACTCCTCTGCTTAAAACTCACCAGCAGTTCCCCATCATGCCAGGATATACTCCAGCCTCCTTAGGTTGGTGGACAAGGCTCCACTCAACTGGACTCAAGCCCAGCTCTCAAGCTTTCTCTGTCGTTTCTTCTGGTCTCGCCTTGCCTGGTATCATTTATTTCTACTAAGCTGCTGTGGTTCCCTGAGTCACATGGGGTTCTTCTTGCCTCCCTGACCTGGCAGATGCTATTCCCTCAATATGGAATGCTTTTCCAGTTTCTTTGCCTAAAGTACTCTAATTGATCCATGATTTACATCAGAAGTCTGTCACCTCCTCCAGGAGTCTTCCTTGAATACCTCTTCTCCAGAAGGGTTAGTCCTCCTCTCCTGTCTTCTCTATCAGAACCTTCCTTCAGTAAGGGGCCAGTTCACATGCCTGTCTCTCGAAATAGATCGTGAGTGCTCAGTACACAGTACACATACTTCATGAATAAGCATTTCATAATTAAGCGAATGAATGTATGAATGAGCTTCTTGAGGGCAAGAGATGTCTTATTTACCTCTATACCCTAGAGCCCAGGTTTATGCATGACACATAGGATTCAGTAAATGCTCGTTGAATAGATAAGTGGGTGGGCGAGAGGTGGGGGAGATGGATTCAGGCTCAGGCAGTTAGATCAACAGAGGGTAAACAAAGAGTACCCAGGACCATGTGTCAGCCCTGAATGAGCAGCGGGTGTCAGTTGCCGTGGATCGTTATGTGTTTCCCATGGTGCCATGGACAGGAGGCACCTGCCAGAGCACCCACTTCCCAGCTAACCCTCCGGCATCTCAGCGCAGCTCCTCTTGCCTAAAATTGCTGAGAAGCAGTGTTTCCCCACCTCCGCAGCCTCCCCTCCTCCCCCAACCCCTGAGAGTAGGTTTGGTGTTCCTACAGATGTTTGTATTCTCTGTAGCTGATGAAAATATTCATTATCTTGTTAGCTGCCGCGGGGAAGGAAGTGTAGATTTGCATTTTCCCAGCTAATCAGGGTGGCACAAGTGGTGCCTGTCACCCAGGCCTGTTCGGAGCCATCCCACCCCCTTCTCCACGCAGGCACAGAAGGGGAATTCCCTACCCTAAAGGCTCTATTCTTTCCCCTCCCCTTTCCCCAGACACAATCTAGAAGGGAGAAAAAGGAAGCTGGGAGGCCCAGCCTGTCTGAAAACACTCCCAGATCCACTCCCCAACCATGATTTCTTAGTATGTCTTCCCTGCTCCGAATTTTCCATGGCTCCCAGCTCTGCATCAGATCTGAACTCCTCAGCCTAACCTTACATCCCAAGGTTAGGTCCTTACATCTGTATTTATCCTTCACAAAGGGCCTTCGAAATCATTAGCTCATTCCATTCTAGCAAGTGCCCTCCAAGACGGGGGTTATCATCCCTTTGGTTTTGTGTTAGAGGCAACTAAGGTGAAATGACTTACTAGTATGTTGCCACTAGATGGTGCTGCCCCAAATCTGCCCCTGCTTCCCTGGTCAAGAGCAGCTTTAACTCCACCTGACACCCATGGGCCTTGTGGAGGCCTTGGTCCTGGGCATGGCCAAGCCAGGGCTTTGAGATCAAGCTGTGCGTCCCAGCCTTGGCAAGGCAGGGAGGCTCTGGCAGGGACCTGGGGCTTTTTCACTTAGAACTTTTTCATAGAACAAAAGATCCATGTCCACAAAGTGTAGGCACAGGTGTTTAATAATCTTAACAATATCTTCTAGTTCCGAGAGCTTGTAAACTTGTTTCGATGGCCCTTCTCCTATGTTCAGGGAGACATCCTGACACCTGTATCTGTATCTTCTCTGACTGGTGAAGAAGCCAGAGGAAGAGAATGAGAATAGAAAGAGAATGTCAGACATTAAACAGACATTTAAATAACAGGCCCAAGGTCATCCAACCATTCTTCTTGTCATTTCGTAAATACATGTCAAGCACTTTTTTGTGTCAGGTGCCATTCTGGATCATGGTAATAGCAGTTTACAAGACAGATAACATCCTTGCCCTCACAGAGCAAGGAAAGGGATAGGGGTGTGGAGGCAGCCAAAAGAAAATCAACACATATATTTGGTGGTAGAAGCGATATGAAGAAAAAATAAAGCAGGGTGAGGAATTGGAAAGTTTTACTTTACGTGAGGTGGTCATGGCAGGCTTCTAGGAGGAGGTGACCGTAAAGCAGTGGCCTGAATGAGGTGAAGGAGTGAGCACTATGGGAGTAGAGGGAAATAGCATAGCAGACAGGGAGAATGGGAAGCCTCCTGGTATCTCCTGAGACAGTTTTACTCCCCGGCAGAGAAGGTCATGGTGGGTAAAAACGGCACTGGAGGCAGTGAAACACCAGTTCACTGTGTTTCCTTCGGAGCCATGTGACGCAGGCAAATCCCTAAGCCTCGCTAAGCCTCGGTGTCTTCATTTCTACATTGCAAACAATCTTAGCACCTACCTCATAGAGCTGTTGTGAGATTTGGGGGGATAATGCACATACAGGTCTTTATACTATGCCTGGATGGAGTTCCTGCTCAATAAATTAGCTGTTAATACTGTACAGGGTTGAAGGCCGAGGAAATCATTGTTTTTCTCATACACACTTCTTTTGCTATTTCATTCACACTTTTATCCTGCACATGATGAGCCCATACCACACAGTAGGATCTATGGTAGATTTTAAGAATATGATGGTTCCTTTAGTCAACGTGTATTTGCTTGAGTGTCCACAGGCCAGTTACTATTCTAGGCTCTCAAGAAGGGGGATGAGTAAGATGGATGTTGGTCCTGCTCTAACGAATATCTGCCCCAGGATTCTGAAACTCAAAGTCCTCCTGCCCCAAACTGTCCCTTGACCCCAGAGAAAGCTCCAAGGCCACAGCTGCCAACAGACCAGCTGTGTATCAATCAGAAAGAGGAAACTTCTCTGGGCAGACACACCCTTGTGGTCACTGAGTTTGGCTTGCAGAGCAAGCCTGGGTTTTACCCTCTGCTTGTCCTTTCTGCAATGGCACAATCTAGAAAATCACATGCGGGAGTCCATGAGAGCCCCTAGGAGATAAGACTCTTCTGTCAACATTAGTCAAAGTATCTTGACCCTGACTTACCTCTTAGTCTGATGATTTCCAGAGTAGGGGTTCTGTCTCCCTCATTATACCAGTGACCCCTGAGAGCTGGCACACATCCAGCCTACTATGATCCCCGGGACTCTGAGCGTGTCACCAGGGAGCAGCAAAGTGGGCTAAGGGGAGGAGCCCTGAGTCACAGTCCAGGATAAACCACAAACCGATGTTGTCTGGTCAGGGCCCTTCCCTCGCTAGCAGTAAGTTTCCCTATGTCCATATTATTCACAGCAGCAGCAGCAACAGTAGTTATAGGCAGCTTACTACATCTCAGGCGCACCTCTCAATTATCTACGTAAGTTATTTCATTTAATCCTCAAGCAACCCGAAAAGGGAGGTGATTTTATTGTCCCCATTTTACAGACGAGAAAACTGAGGCACAGTGGGAGGAACTGAAATCATTCTGATCTCTCAGGCTTCTTCCAGTACTGGCATTCAGTGGCTCTTTGTTTCTGTTCTTCATTCATTCATTCATTCATTCATTCATAAATATTTGTGAAAATCTGTTGTGATCTACGTAAGTTATTTCATTTAATCCTCAAGCAACCCGAAAAGGGAGGTGATTTTATTGTCCCCATTTTACAGACGAGAAAACTGAGGCACAGTGGGAGGAAATGAAATCATTCTGATCTCTCAGGCTTCTTCCAGTACTGGCATTCAGTGGCTCTTTGCTTCTGTTCTTCCTTCCTTCCTTCCTTCATTCATTCATTCATTAAACAAATTCTTGTTGAACACCTATCATTACGTCAGGGACTGATAGGTGCTACCTGTATTTTATTTCATTTAATTCTAACAAATGGTACAATATAACTTTTATGATTTATTCTACAGATGGGGAAACAAAGGCTCAGAAAGCTTTGTTTATTCTTCGGGCCAATCAGCCTTGTTTATTGGACACCTGCTATGATATAGGCCCTGTCTCATGTTCTGGGGAGACGGTGGCATGTGCCGGGGAGACAGATATTCTGTGGAGTAACTAAGGATAGAATTTGAAGGGCAGTGAGTAACCAGAGAATGAACCCTGCATTCTACCATGCAGAGAGGTTGGCCTCTTTTTGCGGATGCTCGCCAACACTCACAGATGGGGGCCTTGTGACACTGTGTCCCAGTCTCAATGCAGCCACCACAAACGCCCCATCCTCCGCGGGCCAAAAAGAGCCCTCTCTACTCTTCATTTCTCAGACACGTCCCACTCCCTGACCCATGGGATGTGCTCTGTTAACCCCCATGCCCACCACACTCCCAGCGGACCAGGAGCTTCCCATGGCTTCAGTAATTAAGTTCACACATGCCAAAAAGAGAAATAGCATCACAGATGCGGTCGCAAATTTTAGCTAATTAACCATATGGTCTGGATTGCTAACAGAGTGGGAAGGCACTCTGGGTAAGTGCTGGTTTCCTGGTTTCCTGCGAGGGGGAGGGAAGAAGGATGTTAGGTGTGTCACTGCATTCTCCAGCAAAAGGACACAAAGACTCAAGGCTTCCCATCACCTGCCTGGAGTTGTCCCATCTGTCTCCTCACGAGGAGCTGCCCTGGAGAGGGAAGTCCCCGAAAGATGGAAGTGGGGAGTCTGGCCTTATGGACAAGAAACATCTTCACCCAGTTCAGGAGGTGCTAAAAGTGGAAACAGTGTTTTAGGTGCAGAATTTGGAGAGACAGATCTAGCAGGTGTAACACTATAGTGGCATAGTAGATAGCGCATTGGAAACCTGGGCCTAAGTTCCAGTTATCACTTATTAGCTGTGCGACCTTGAGCAAGTGGCTTAGCCTCTCTGCAGTTAAGCCACTCAGTCTCCCTTAAGTGCTAAACAGCGGGAGTGGAGTCAATGAGGACCGTGGTTTTTTTAGATTCTGAGCGTCTCACAGAGTCAGAGTCTCACAGAGTCTCACAGAGTCTCACAGAGTCAGTGAATGAGAGAAGGAAGTAGTTGGTACAAATTCATTGAATTTGTATCACAGGTAAGCCCTAAACCACGGTTTACAAAGTCCCTTATTGGCTTTGAGAAAAGGAAATCAGGTACACTCAGAACTATCGGAGAACCTAACAGTCGATGATAGCAAGCTTTATTATTACTTATTGAGAACATTATAAAACTACTTTATTCCAGAAAATGTGTTCTTCATTTCATCTCTATCATTTAAAATCCTCACAACAACCCTAAAAGGTTGCTGATTTGATCCCCATTCCCTAACTAGAAAATTGAGGTGGGCTAAGTGATATGCCCAAGGTCATACAGACTTAGCATTCCGGAGTGGGGATTCAAACCTAGCCCTGGATGACATCGAAGCCTGTGCTCCTCAGAGTTCCTAGAAATGTAGGTCACATGGACATGCTGCCCTTATTTTACAGGACAGTGTTTGAGGGGCTGTGTGCTCCTGCTTGAGAGTAGGGAAGCTGTGGAGGAGGAAGGTCTGTGAGACCAAGCTGAACCCAAACTGGTACTTATCTGAGAAAATGCAGCTGTGACATATTACCACATACTTGCTGGTTAAAACAACATACATTTATCCTCTCACTGTTTTTGGAGGCCAGAAGTCCAAACTGAGTCTTATGGAGCTAAAATCAAAGTGTTAGGAGGAATTCCTTCTAGAGGTTTCAGGGGAGAATCTGTGGCTTATCTCTTTCAGCTGCTGGCACTCCTTGGCTTGTGGCCACATCACTCCAGTTTGTCCTGTCAAATTCACATGACCTTCTGCCCCTTCTGTAGGCATATCCCTCTGTTCTCTCTTACTAGTATCAACTGAGATAATCCAAGAGAATCTCCTCGTTTTAAGATCCTTAATTTAATGTGGACAAAGAGGTTTTAGACAAGGAGACTGTTCCTCTGAAACATTCCTTTTGTGCTTCATGAGGTATAGTGGTTTTCTAGGGCTGCCACGGCAACATACCACAGACTGGGTGGCTCAAACAGTAGCTGTGTTATTTCCTTACAGTTCCAGAGACTCAAGTCCAAGATCAAGGTGTCGGCAGGTTTGGTTTCTTCTGAGGCCGCTCTCCTTGGCTTGCACATGGCCTCCCTTTCACTGCGTCCTCCCACGGTCTTGCACATCCCCAGTGTGTCTGCGTGTCCAAATTTCTTCTTCTTTTAAGGATACCAGTCATATTGGAATAGGACCCACCCTGACAACCCCATTTTAACTGAATCTCCTCTTAAAGGCTCTATTTTCAAATACAAACCTATTCTGAGATGTGGGAGGATACTGTGAAGACTTCAGTATATGAAATTGAGACACAGTTCAGGCCAGAGCACAAGGTAACATTCACAGGTTCTAGGAATTAAGACCTGGATATCTCTAGGGGCCATTATCTAGTCTACCGTGGTACTTTTAAGGGCCAAGGCCATAGCTGGGGCACCTGGGTCTGGCGTTGAAACTACAAATTAGAAGCAGGGGCTAAGGGCATGGAAATGAACAGTAAGGTCAGCAACCAGGAAGTTCAGAAGCAGGATGACATTGGATCAAGATGCATGGTTCACAACGAAGGCTCTGAGTGAGGAGTGCATGTGCAATTCTGCTCATGTGCTATTTCTGGATCGGAAAGGGTGGGCTTGGAGAGATAAGCAGAGAGAGGAAGAGAGGCTGATGTCCAGTGTCAAGATCAGTGTGACGTCCACACTAGCTAGAGAGGTTGGTCTAGGAACTGTTCCTCCTGGGATGATACTGGAGCAGAGATTCCAGCATTCATTAAGTCATTGATCTGAACAACTTATAAATGTACTTCCCAGTATGAGAGTCTATACTCGGAACAGGAGTCAGCAAACCTTTTCCCATTAAGGAACAGATCGCAAATAGTTTTAGCTTTGTGGGCCATATAAGCTTGATCACAACTACTCAGCTCTGCCATTTAATAGGGAAGCAGGCACAGATGATATATAAAGAAATGGGTGGTACTTTGTTCCAGTTAAACATTATTTACAAAAATAGGTGGAGGCCAGACTGACTAGAGAGTTGTAGTTTGTCACCTCTGTAACAGTAACATTTAATTCAACAACGATCTTGCCTATCCATATTATTATTATTATAATTAATACATTAGTTTTAGAGTAGTTTTAGATTTACAAAAAAATTAAGCAGAAAGTAGAATACTCATACACCCTCAATACACCCAAACATGCAATACTTCCTATTATTAATATCTTGCAATAGTGTAGTATATCCATTACATCTGATGATCTAATATTGATACAAGCTTATTAACTAAAGTTTGTAGTTTATACTTTATGTTGCACAGTTCTAAGAATTTTGACAAATGTATAATGCCATCTTTCTACCATTACAGCATCATACAGAATAGTTTCACTGTCCTAAAAATCTCTTATGCTTCCTATTCATCCCTCCGTGAACTCCTAACAGCCGCTGATCCATAGCTTTGCTTATTCCAGAATATCATGTATTTGGACTCATACGGCATTTATTCTCCTTTCATTTAGTATCATGCATTTACATTTCATTCATGTTTTTCTGTGGTTTGGTAGCTCATTTCCTTTTATTATTGAAAAATGTTTACTCATCTATTGAAGCATAACTTGGCTGCTTTCACATTTTGTCATATATGAGTAAGGTCACCATAAACACTTATGTGCAAGATTTTGTGTAGACATGAGTTTTCCATTTATTCAGGTAAATATCAAAGAATATAATTATTGAATTGTGTGGTAAGGCTATGTTAAACTTTGTAAGAAACTGCCAAACTACCTTCCAAAGTGGCTATACCATTTTGCATTGTCACCAGCAATGAATTCTTCCCGTTACTTCACATCCTTACCAGCATTTGGTGTTGTTAGTGTTTTGAAATTTTTGCCATTCTAGTAGTTAAGTAGTGGTATCTCTTTGTTTGATTTGCTATTCCAGAATGATAAGTTTTGTGCATCTATTCATATGCTTATTTGCTATGCTTCTTTGATGAGGTGTCTGTTCAGGTCTTTTGTTCCCTTTTATCTCTGGTTGTTTGTTTTCTTATTATGGAATTTTAAGTGTTCTCTGTATAATTTGGGTACAAGTCTTTTTACCAGATATGTGTTTTGCAAATATTTTCTCCTAATTGGTGGCTTGTCTTTTCATGCTCTTAACAGTGTCTTTCACAGAGCAAAAGTTTTTAATTTTAATTAAGCCAAACTTATCATTTTTATTTTTTAATGTGTTTTGCTATGGGTGGTGTATCTAAAAATGCATCACCAAGCCCAATATCACCAAAATTCTCTCCAGTGTTATCTTCTAGAAGTTTTATAGTTTCGTGTTTAACATTTAGGTCTATGACCATTTGGGGTTTATTTGTGTGAAAAGTAAAAGACTTGTGTTTAGATTATTATTTTTTTTAATGTAGCTGTCTAGTTGTTCCAGCGCCATTTGTTGAAAAGACTATTCTTTCTCCATTGAATTACCTTTGCTCTTCTGTGTCTGGGCTCTATGTTCTGTTCCATTGAACTATCTGGCTATTATTTTACTAGTACGACACTGTCTTGATTACCATCACGTTACAATTAGTCTTAACATCAGGTAGTGTCAGTTTTCTGACTTTGTTTTTTTCCTTCAATTTTGTGTCAGCTATTTTGGGTCTTTTTCTTTTTCATATTAAACTTTAGAAGGAGTTTGTCAATCTCTGTGAAATAACTTAGCAGAATTTCGATTCGAATCTGTAGATGAAATTGAGAAGAACTGACATTTTAATAATTTTGAACATAAATGTGCCATTTCTATTTTAGTTAGATTATTGGTTTCTTTCATCAAAGTTTTATAGTCTTTTTTACATAGCTCTTGTACATATTTTACTATATTTATACCTAAGTATATCAAAAATTTTGGTGCTAATGTAAATGGTGTTGTGTTTTTAATTTCAAATCCCACTTGTTCATTTCTGGCCTATAGGAAATAAATTGACTTTCCTGTATTAACCTTGTATCTTGCAACCTTGCCATATCACTTGTTAATTCCAGGAGGTTTTATGTTATTGATTCTTTGGGATTTTCTAATGCATATTAAGTTTTTAAAAACTAAATCACATCCTTAGTAATAATAATGATGATAATAATAATAATTAACATTTACAGAGCACATAGTAAGATGTGCCAGGTGTCATTATGCATGCACCATGTAATCCCACAATACTTGTAATCACCAGTATTATAACTCTGTCTCTATTACAAATGAGAAAACTGAGGCCTCTCGGTAAAATATGACAACTTATCCTAAGTTTCAAAGGGCAGAGGGAAGACTTAAGCCTTGTCTTTCTGGGAAATACATGACAGCCAAAGTAATACTAATCACCATATACTTAAATATATGCCAGTTTCTTTATATTCGTTGCTCTTTTTGATCCTCATAATTGAGTCCGTAAAAGTAGGTACTATTACCTCATTTTACAAATGAGGTAACCGAGGCTTCTGAAATTAAGTAGCTTGCTTAGGATCACACACATAGTAAGAGGTGGAGTTTGAGATCCATTCTCAGTGTGTGTGGGTAGGGTTATTACTTATAACCCTGAGGCTTAGCATGGCCCTGTGATTGCAGATGACAACATGACCAGCAATTAACAAGGCTGGAAGCTGGATCCAGGGTCTTAGAACCTAGGATAATTACATTTTGGTGTCAGATTTTGAAAAGACCAAAATTTGTGTTCATTTATTGAATTTTTGTTTTCCTGGGCCACTATTCAGTCTTGACATCCATTGGTTTCAAGGAGCACTTAAAAGCCATTTCCAATGGTCCTGTAACAATATGCACACTTCACCTTGGTTGTGGTGTAAACTTGCTAATGTCCACACTAACTGGGCTCTGGATTTGGCTGTAACTGATACCGGGTCTGTGAGAATTGAAAAAGAAGGGATATGAGAGATGGTCAGAGGTCCTCATTAGTGCAGCGTTACAGAAGACACGTGCAAATATTGCTGCCTTTCTTCTGCCTTTGGGGGTTTTCTTTCTCCATTGCTAATGACTAATAAAAAAAGAGAGAGAAAGAGGAGAGAGAGAGAGAGAGAGATGGAGAGAGAGAGAGAGAGAGAGATGGAGAGAGAGAGAGAGAGAGAGCACGCAAACAAGAAAGCAATTGCTATTAGATTTTCTTTTGCTGAAGCAGGTTTCTCATTTTGCAAAGCTCATTAGAGGTGGCTCTATGGAAAGACTTCTGAGGTGCCCTGGGGAGTATGAGAAAGACAGAAGGGAAGAGACTGTCAGAGATGTGATCTCAGCCGCACATTTACACCAGAACCAGCTGTCCCTAGGCCATGTGTTCTGATTCTAAAATGCACCTCATGGCTTGATTTTAAATGTTAACATTAAAAAAAAAAATTGGTCTTCCTCTCCAAGTACTACCAGAAATGAAGTTATTATAAATGCATAGATGCTGTGTGGTCAGTGAAAATGTGGCTTTGATTTTTCCTATCTTTTGCTTTAAGTTAAGAGTTTTGAAGCATCTTTTTCCTTTAATTTGGAGTCTGACCTACTTTGGGTTCATTTTCACCAGCATTTTTGAGCATCTTCTTTGTACCTAAAGCTTTGTTGGGAGCTGGAAAGGAGAAAGAAGACAGAGTTAGTCCCTAGTCCCGATGTGGGGGCCATAGACACACTCACACCATTTTCATTGCATGCTGTGGTAGGAAGAGAGGTGTTCTACATTTGATGATGGGGCGCTGCCTTTAGCATTAATAAGTCTCCTAGAGGTCAGGAGTAGGGTATGAAGTTAGGAAGGAATCCACCAGGAAAAAAAAAAAAAATCCCATGACATAAAGAAAAGGACTTCAAATTCACAGCCACCTGTCCTAGGTTCTCTTTATAGCTCTATCATATGACTTGGACAAGCTGTATCTTCTTTCTGGAAAGGGGTAAAATAAAAGAATTTGAGGTCCATTCCAGCTCTAAAATTTGCATCATTCTTACTCCTAATCAAGACAGGCTTTTTGAGAATGTGAAATAAAACCGCTAGCACAGCGCTCTCTACGGCAGCAATAGCTACCGTTGACCACGAGTCTGCTTTTTTCAGCCCTCTGGCAAGCTGATATTATGGACTCTTTAAATCCTTACAGCAAGTATGTGAGGCATGGAGGATTGGTATCTCCGTTTTTCTTATGAGTAAACAGAGACCCAGAAAAAAGGTTCAATGTTTAAGGTTGAACCAGAGCCAGACAGGGAATGGGTGTGGAACCGGGGCGCCAATCCAGGTATGTCTGGCTGCAAAAACCACTTCAAAAAAATAGAAAGCAAACTCAAAGTGCCTATGGCAACAGGGCTCCCATTTTGAGATCTTATTCTTAAGCCTCTCTGCTAGAGACATCTGGGGACACCTAATTAATTAAAGAAATAACCCCAGGCCGTAAAGGCTCCTGGAGCTGAGAAATGACTCACTCAAGGCCACATAGCAAGTCAGCTGCCCAGCATCATAGAACTGGCTCGCTGTCTAGGGCAGGACTGAGGGTTTATGAGGAATTGTGAGAACATGTGTTAAGATTCAGGGAGAGTCAGTAGCCTCAAGCCTTGCACTTATTTGGCAAGTGCCTTTTGTCACTCTACTCTGGGTGGGACTGCTGTCATGCTAGACCTTTGAGACACAGAGGCGAATGGCATTGTGGGGCAGAGGGTCCCTGAGAACAGAGAATGCTCTGAACATGATGATATGAAGATCTTAATTGGGCTTGAAACATTTTGAAAGGTACAAGGATATTGGCTTCTGCTCTGGACTGTGATCAAATAAGCAGCTAGACCCCCTTGGAGATTGAGGAAGGTAAACTGGAGCCTGCAGTCGGGGGCTGGGGCTGGAGAGAGCTCTGGGCTATGCAGTGCCCTGCCATCAGAGGCTCAGCTGCCACTTCAGGCCAGGGGATTCTTCCCTCAGATCCTGCAGATGTGTGTACGGCGGCAGGCTTTAAGCTCGAATCTCTTTCTGGCTGCATCTGGGCTATGTGATTTGGGGCAAGGCTAGTTTTCCTCTTCAAATCTCATTCATAGCATCTGAAAAACAGAGATAATAATAGTACTTAGGAAAATGCAGAGGTTGGGCCTAGTAATGTCGAACTTCCCTCACCCCCAGCTCTGAAGTTTTATGTCAAGGTATCAGGGCCTTTGAATCTTTCCCTTGAGAACTGGAAGAAAAAGCTCGGGAAGCTGCTCCAGAGGCCCCAGTGACAGCAGTCAGCTCGTTCCTGGTGTGATGGCAGGATGAGGGATCCCGGTGCTGACACACACAAGCGAGGAGATGGAGGGCGAAGTGGCAGAGAAGATAATGTTTCTCTAGCCTGCAATTTCTTTCAATTTCAGGGATCGCAATTACCAGGGCAGGAGTTAGTAACAGCCATGCCTGGAATGCTTAAGTGAGTTTTGGTGCCACTAGTGAAAGCCGTTCTGCATTTAGAGAAGGAAGACATGTACGGTGTGTGACCCAGGTGTCACATTGTGTGTGTGTGTGTGTGTGTGTGTGTGTGTGTGTGTGTGTTCATGCACACCAGTGTACGAATGAAGGTGGGGCAGGACAGAGAAAGACAGGTGTGAGCATGGTCAGAGAGGCGGGTGATAGAATGAAGCTGACAGCCCTCATTTAATCGTATACGACCCTAGGAAAGTGATCTCACCTCTCTGAGCCCCAGTTTCCTCTCCTCCATCTAGCACACACAACTTTGTGTGCTATTGTTGAGAAGTGTCTTAGTTCATTTAGGCTGTGATAACAAAATACCACAGACTGAGTGGTTTAAACAGCATACGTTTATTTATTTCTCACAGTTCTGGAGGCTGGGAAGTCTTGAAGATTCAGTGTCTATTGAGACACACTTCCTGGTTCATATATGGCACCTCTTTGCTGTGTTCTCTCATGGCAGAAGGGATGAGGAGTTCTCTGGGTTGTTGTATAAGGGCACTAATCCTGTTCATGAGAGCACCATCTTCATGATCTAAGCACTTCCCAAGGGCTCCACCTCCAAAAACTACCACACCGGAGATTAGGTTTCAACATATAAATTCTGGCGGGGACACAAACATTCTGTAGCAAGAAGGTTAGAAAGAGAAAGCCTATGCAACCATACATGGCATGCTTCCCATAAAGGTCCTTTTCCATTATGAGTGTGGACATCCATCTGGGACCTTCTACCAGCACTGATATTGTCAGTGCGTCAGCCTTTGCTTTTCAGCGTTTCATGTAGGGGCAAAATGAAACATTACTGGCATATTTTTGCATAGTTTTTTTAAAAATATGGAGTTAAACTTTTCAGAGTCCAGCTAACTAGTTCTGTGCACTTAACCTCTTTGCATTTCTGCTCCCTCCCCACCCCCCCAAAATAATGGACTAAGAGTACTTACCTTGCAGTCTCAGGCTCATCGTGAGTGTGAAATGAGATATGTGTAAAGCCCTTAGAATAATGTCTAACCCGTTGTAAACAATCAATAGATATTAGCTTTAAAAATGATACTTGCCATTGCGTGTGCTAGATGGCTAGGGAAGAAAGGAAGAGATAGGAAGGGAGGTGGAGATGAAAAAGGCAGTGACCCAGTCCCCACAGGAGGGAGCTTGCAGTACCGAAGCTGAGCAGATTGATTCCTCTACATTTCCATTCAGCTAAGATGAATTCATTCATTCACCAAATAAGCATTTATTGAGTCCCTAGTGTGTGCTTCAGCCACTGTGTCAGGGCTGGATGCACAGTAGTCCATAAAACAGATGTGGTCATTGCCCTCTGTGCCTTCTGCCTAGTGAGGGAGACAGTGAGTGGTGGGGAAGAATAGTCCAGTGTGAAAATGTTGGGATAAGAGAAGGGTGGGTGCTGGGGAGACTCAGAGAAGGGGTATTGAAGTCCTAGATGAAGAGAGACGCATCGACAAAACTCTCCTGGAGAAAAAAAAGAAAACAAAACAAAACTGGAGTTTGGCAGGCAGAATAATGGCCTCTAAGATGTCCACATTTTAATCCCTGGACCCTATGAATAAGTGACCTTATACGGCAAAGGACGATTAAGGGTATAGGTGAAATAAATTGCTAATCACCTGATTTGTAATAAAGAGATTATCCTGGATTATCCAGTGGGCCCAGTGTAGTCCCAAGGATCCTTAAAGTAGAAGTGGGTGAGAAAGGAGATCAGAATGATGTGGTTCCAGAAGGACTTGCCTTGCCTCGGCTAGCTGTGAAGAGGGATCTGAGGAATGTAGGCATCCTCGAAAAGCTGAAAAAGGCAAGGAAATGGATTGTCCTCTAGAGCCTCTGGAAAGCATGCCACCCTGCTGACACTGATTTTAGCCTAGAAACCCATGTCAGACGTCACACTATGAGATGGTAAGTTTATATTGTTTTAAGATACTAAGATTTTAGTAATTCGTCATGGCAGCAACAGGACATTAATACATGGAGCCAGTGATATATTTGAGTTAGGACGATCACCATCATTTTAGATTATCGTTCTGGCCTCAGGATGGTAAATGAATTGGAAAGGCAAGATTGAATGAATGCAGAGAGTCTTTAATAGGCAGCTGTGATGGTCCCTGGGAGAGGGGACAGTGGCCTAAATCAAAACAGACAGTTGTTATGTGCTGTGTCTACACCAGACTCTGGATATGTAGATGAGGAGGACTCAGAGGGAAATCAGACAAACAGATCTTCGCAACCGAGAACAACAGAATCTGAGACAGTTACAGACATGCAGAGAATGGCCATATCTGGCAGACTCTGGTCATCTTGATCAGAGCCCAGATCGAGTGCTGGGAAGAAAAAGGGCATCTCTTCCAAAGAAAGGGCTCAGGGACAGCTTCCCGGAGGAGATGACACCATGAGGTCATCTCCTCCTCATGTCTCTGAGGCCTCAGAGGAGATTGGTTGCAAAGAGAATCTGACTCAGCCACTGCTTTGAAGGAGTCAGTTCAGGTGTCAGGCAGGTGAAGGGTCATTCCTTCTCGCCTTTGATAACATTCCAGTGCAAGCAGCTCTCGGCTGGAAGTCAACATGGGTGGGTGGCCAGCCCTGGTCCTGCAAACCTGGGGACCTTTAACTAAGTCACTTATCTGCCCTGCTTCTGTCTTCTCTCTCATCATTTTTTGTGAGCACTGGCTGAGATGAGAATGGCCCCTTAGAGGTGGGCCACTGTTTAGCCAGTGAAGCCTTGAAACAGCCCAGGAGGTAGGGATCATGAGCTGCGTCCTGCCCAGGAAGAGATGGCAGCCCCGAGCGCCTCTGTTTGGAGATGGCTAAGTTTGCATGAAATGTGAGGGGTTTTGTTTGAGACCTGGCTATCTTCCTGCAGGTCTCCCGCATAGCGGTTGAGCTGAAATGAGCTGCGGCTGGTGGAAGCAGGAAGGAGGCAAGGGCTTCTGTGATGGGCCAAGACACACTGGTCTATTCTAAGGCCGTGATCAATGAAAATAAGGGTGCACAGAGGGCTCTGGTGCTTAGAGGTGAGGGATTCTGGGGCAGATGGTGCCATGGAGTCAGCACTGCCTGACATAGCCCATGATTTCTTCTCCTCTCTCCATGTGTGATTGATGATAGGGTCCAGCAGGACTTCCTGAGCCTCTCTCAAATCTGTGCCTTTCCTCCATATCCTGTCACATAACTACTCTATCATGTCTTACCTAGGTTGCTGCAAAACCTCAGAACTGGTCTCTCTTCTCCCAGTCTTATTCCTTTTCCAGTCCAGGCTCCACCTTGCATCCATGCAGGGAGTCACTCTAAAGTTCTAGTCAGACAGTTATCCCTCTTCTGCTTAAAACCCCTAATGAATCTCCAAGCCTTCAGAATAAAGCCCGCATTCCTCAGCATCACTTAGAAGATTCCTAAGGTCTGATCCCTACCTGCTCCTCTAAGCCCATCTTTGCTTTTTACTGAAAGCTTTTACATCTTAAATCTTAGTTTCTTCCAGTTTTCAGAATGTGCCACTTGAGTGCATTATCTTCATTCTCATTTTCTCCGTGTGCACGTGCTTGCTCACTCTCTCCCTCTCTTCCTCCCTCCCTCCCTCCCTCTCTCCCTCTCTGCCTAGACCCCACCCACACTTCCCTTCCTCGCTATTCTTTCCCTGGATAACCCCTCACCAATCTGTCAAGGCTCACCTCCTCCAGGGAACATTCCCCATCTCCCCAGTCTGTGATAAGTTCCCCTCCTCTACATCCTCTCGGTCTCTGAGCCTCCCTTATGACCTTCATCCCTATCACTCTGACCTGTAACCATCTGTTCAGTAAGCCAAGCGTTCACACACGTTTCCTCTACAACTCAGTTATGCATAACACTGCAGTCTCCTTAATTTTCTACAGCTGACATAATCTTTCCCTCAAGTTCCCATTCCACTGATAGCAAAAATGGGTTTCAACCTGCCAATTAAGAATCTCTTTTAGGGTAACTATGTAGTCCATTCGAAGGACCAAACCACCAACCACTCCTGCCTTTCCCTGACCAGGCAGCCTCCCACCACCACCTCCGCTTGGCCTCAGGGTGCTGATGAGACGACGTTGGCACAAACGTGGTCTAGCGCATCCTTCCTGGTAGTCAGTATGTGATTTCTTGTTTGAGCTGGGCTCTGGGCCCCTGCACTGGTGTCCATAAGACATGGATGGTCTCGGCCAGTCTTTTGAGCAGGGCAGCATGTTGGGATCCACTGCCCACTTCCAGAGTCTACACTCTGCAGCTCCTGTGCTAATCTCAGGCCCCCTTTCCCACCCCTGTCTCCATGAGCAGGAGGCTATGTCTTATCAGCTTCCCTGTCCCTACACCATGGCTGCAGGACTGGGGGGCTGAGTTCTGTGGTTTCTTGCTCAGCTATTGCTACCCACTCACTGGAGCTCCCACTGGCCTATTAGGTAAAGGAGCTCACAACCCACCACCCCCCTGAGACTATAACCTGGTCTGGTGGAGCAAACTCATCAATCCCGCTCACCTGCCTTGAGATTTCCCCCAAACCCTTGTTAGTGGCTTAGAGATTTGTTGATACCACCCTCGAGGTTGGGGTGAATGGGGAAGGGGGATTGA
This sequence comes from Pteropus alecto, assembly GCF_000325575.1. Lineage (NCBI taxonomy): Eukaryota > Metazoa > Chordata > Mammalia > Chiroptera > Pteropodidae > Pteropus > Pteropus alecto. The sequence goes on from NW_006440132.1 coordinate 4,460,378, forward strand.
TTTCCAAAAGCCCAGAAGGAAGGTTGCTGATTCTCAAGTCTGTATGCTTGGCCTATTGGCTTTCTCTCCTCAGCAATCCCTCCCAGCACCAGTGGCAAAACAAAGGGTTTTCTCCCTTTTCCTGTCTGGTGGGAACTCCCCTGGGTTGGTAGCCTGTACCATCTGTACATTAAAATAAGACTGTGATCAGAGTTGGCCTTGGTTTGGCTTTGATACATAGGAGAATCTTCACTCCCAGCACAGGCTGACTTTCTAAACTATTCTCTAACTCAAGACACTACAGAGTCAGCTTTGAGATGCAAAGCTGAGTGATGACCCCCCTTTTTTTTCCTAGAGGGCATCTGCTTTTCTACCTAAGGGATGAAAGCCTTTGATTTAGCAGGGGGGGCGGGGGTTCCATGGACGAATATGATTTAGGGGGAACAAAAAATGCTTTCTGTTAACATTTCAAAACCATATTCACCTTGTGGTGAATACACATTCACACACATATGTAAGAAGCATTTACACATGCGTCTCATACCAGGCTATGGGCAACTCGAGGACAGAGGATGTCTGCTTTATCGTTGTGTTCTCAGTGCCAGGCACATAATATTGAAGATCTGTTGAATGAATGCATTGATGACAGGTTGAATGAAAGAGAACTTGACCAGAGAACTTAGAAGAAGACCCAAATTGAGAAGCAGATCACATGAGAACAAACTTTCTAACTGGTCCCCAAGAAGGGTGGAGATTGAGGGTGGGTTTGGTTTAAGACCCTAGAGATTCCAACTTCTACAGAATGGATAAAATCTAACCCAACGCCTCTCAATCTGGGGTTCAGAAAAACAAATGTTGTATACTAGCCTTCCCCTCCCCACCCCGAGTTCCAGAAGCATGGAGTGGCATTCCCCATTCCCAAACCACCCAGCTAGGCAGTGACAGCCATGATGAGAGCAGGTCTCCCACCTGCCTGATCACAGAAGGAATCACATCTCAGCCAAAGTCCCCTCCCTCACCAGGCAGAAGGTTCATTTTTAGTTACATCGTGAGGCACGATGTAAACCAGGGGAGATGTCTGAATTGGCACTGAGAGTTTGACGCCACCCCTTTAGGAGTTGGGTGTTGGGTGGCCTAGGGAGAGCCAGGGAGAGTGGACCCACTCCCTGCAAACTCAACAGCTCCTAGGCCAGGGCCCTGAGCCTATCTTCCACTGAGAAAAGGCAGCAAACAGTGCTGGCTGGCTCCGGGGTGATTTACTTCCTTGAAATATCTCAATTTAAATGCTAATTTCCCTAGAACTGATGGGTGATGGGCTCTTGTATGCTGGTGGCTGTGCATTAATGTATCCAAAACACTCACACATATTCTTAAAAGGGGGTGGCAGCGGGAGGGAGGGAAAACCTGGAGGAAGGAGGGGGAGGGTAGCAGAGATGCCCAGCTTCCCTTGCTTGTCATTCTTGTCAGCATGGCTGAACAGAGGGAACTGGACAAGGTGCATCTTCCGTGGAAGTGCTCTGTGGGTTTGTGCCACTTAGATGTCATATGCAGGTGGCGTGGAAGATGAAGAGGCCTGCCCCTCACCTCTACACACAAACATATGATTAATGTAGTTACACCATGAACTGGCTGGCACTGTGCTGGGCTCTCGGAGACTCTAAGGAGATTTAGAATCTAGTGTGGGAATCAGGAAAAGGAATTAGCATTAAAGATGACTTTACATGAATCCTCCTCCCAACCCCTTGAAGTTAAACTCATGACCCCCATTTTACAGATGAAGTCACTAAGGTTCCTAAAATGTAAGTGACCTCCTCAAGGTCACACAGCCAGGATTTGTGTCCATGAGTGTATAACTTCTGAGCCCACACTAAAAAAAACCACCAGATCCCAAGGCCAGTTCTGCAATCCGTTCATAAACAAGATACCCGAGAGAAAAGTGGTAGGGAAGATTTATTCCAACTGGGAAAAATTGATATGGTTTCATAGGAGAGGTGGTTTTTCAATGCGGCCTCTTGCTTTCTGCTGGCATTTCTCACCCCACCCAGCCCCTGCACCTCCCCCACGATGTGAATGCACACCCATGCACACGTGCACACCGAGAAGGCGTGGTCTGACCAGCCCCCTGCTTGGAGCAATCACCTTTCTGATCTGGTCCCCACTAGCTCAGGAGGGCCCCGTCCCCCATCTGAACTCTATAGGAAGCAGACTGCCTACGCACATAAGAAGTTAGAGGAAGAAATTAGAGTTTTAAAGCTTTTAGCAAAAGAGCTGGTATTTTAGACACAAATCCTCAACGTCCTTTGGATTTGAGGCATCTTGGAACCCTGTGATAAAACATCAGAAAAGGACTCTCTCAAAAGATGTAGGTCATACACACGTGACTTTCGTCTCTGGGTTTCCTCCCTAGTTTCCTCAACAAATGTTCACTGAGCACCACTTTGTTTGCAATTTACACTGTGCTGGGCACTGGGGAAGCAGCAGTAAATGGGACAGGCATAGTCTTGTTCTCATGGAGCTCAGAGTCTAGTGAGAGAGGTGAGTATCACATAAGGTTCCCCTGAGCCCATCTATGGTTAGGAACTGTGGAGCTCTTCTTGGAAGAAAATAGCAAGATGCTATGAGAGAGTGTAACAGGAGAGCTGATGCTGAGAACATTTCTCAAAGGCAGAGAAATAATGTGTGGTCCGAATGATAAGTAGGAGTTGGCCAGGTGCAGGGCTGGGGAGCAAGAGCTTTTCAGAGAGAGGGCAAAACCTCAGTGGGCTCCTTTGTAGGAAGCAATAGGTCCCACATGAGGAACTTAGGGACAATCAGTGCAGCATGAGAACAGCAAGAAGTGGCTCATAAAACGAGGCGGGAGGAGTAGGCAGGGCTGGACTGCGAAGGCCTTGGAGACCTCCATACAGTGCTCGCATCCTCTCCTGGTCTTTGTGAATGGGGGTACCTCCCCTAGTGTGCCATAACCCTAGTGTGCAGAACAGATCCCAGAACATGACAGACCCCCAAAAGTGTCCCTAGAATTGCCCTGAGTCCATGGGGCCCAAGGTTTACTATTTTAAAAAGTTGATGAATCATTTCCATATAGTATCAACTAAGACTGAACCGTCCTCAAAGATATTTGGGGAGAAATGGGTGTCTAAAAAAACAGTGGCCCTGTCGCTATTTGAAACAGCATCACTTTATGCGCGTGCACGCACTCGCACACGCACACACACACACACACGTGCATACAGCCACATCCACAGGCACAAAAGCACATTCCAACTCTGACTGGAAACAACAGAACTCTGCCAGGTAGCAGGTTATCTCAGTGATCAAGAGCCCAGGCCCTGGGCTGAGTCATGAACATGGGTTTACAGAGCGCCAGGCGCTAAGCTAGGAGCCCACTTGGCTACACTGGGGCTTTGGCCACTGTCACTTTCTAACTGTGGATCTTGGTTGGACAAAGTTCCTTAACCTCTCTGAGCATCCATTTCTTCGTGCACAAAATGGGAATAATAATAGTAGTTGTCTCAGGGAGTTCTCCTGCGGTTAAAATGACACACACTCATATCTTGGAACTATCTAGAACATAGATGATGGTCAACAAACATGATAAATCGATAAATATTATCTCTTCTTCTTCCTATTATTGGATTAATTCGTTTCCTGTTAGCTTTTACTACACACACACACACACGCACGCACGCACACACACACACACACAGCTCTTAGAATCTGAATTTGGTTTCTGACCAACTGAGTTTAAATCAGCACGCCGCCAGTCCCCCTGTCACCTATTCTGGGTATGCGGGTCCTGAAGCTGCTCTCTGGATTCTGTCTGAGGTTCTCAGCCCAGAGGAACTTTCCCCCTTGGCTGCTATTCCCACCTTGTTTTGCCTCCCAAGGGAGCCGAGTGATGCAAAGGCCCTGTGCGCCCTCTGCTGGCAGACGCCACACAGGACTGCCATCTCTCAGGTGGCCTTGAAGGGGCAAAGTCCTGAGGGTCTATCCTTGGTATTTGCTGTCACTCTGTTGTCATTCTCTGCTTCACCCATGCCAACTCCCAGCCTTCCATCTTCTCCTTCTCTCTCTCAGGTGCTTCCTCAAGACCCTCCCTGATTTTTGGAATCTCAGGGATAAGACCTTCCTCCAAGAAGGGGCATCACGAACCAGTCCCCCAGCCATTCTGACACTGAGCTGCCTCCCAGTGTCCCTTTGGGGTTGAATTTGTTTGCAGAGCCCAACCCAGCTTAACCAGAGGCAGGAGGATTAGAGGAGAGAGGCCTGTAGTTAGAGAAGGTGGCTCTGTGTCCCCTCCTCTTCAATCATAAAAGCATTGCCAGAGAAGATTTGAAATGGAGACTCAAGTTTGCAGACTAATCAAAAGCCAGCCACAAACATACACCTAGGCAGACGCCATGGTCACAGGCATACTTAGAGACTTAAACAAATAGGGCTCCACACCCATACATGAGCACACCCATACAGGCACACAACATAGCATGCTGAAGTATACACGCGTGGACCTAGAAACTCACCATCATGCACATGCGTGCCCAGAAAACAGTCCCAAGCCCAGACTTTACCTCACCAGGTTTGCAGTCAGACAGACCTGGATTCAAATCCCAACTCTACCATCTCTTAACTCTGAACCTCGTTTTTCCTCATCTGTAAATGAAGATAATAACTATCTTGTAGGCTACCCTGAAGATTAAATGATAAAATGAATGTAAAATCCATAGCCAGTAAGTTATAAGAGTTCAATCAATAAACTGTCATGTGATGGTGATGATGGTGAAGATGCTGGTGACGTTGAAGACAGGGATAATGTCTCCTCTTCCGGACTCTAACTTCCCCAGGGGTCAGATATGGAGAAGGTGTTCACTAAATAAATGAATTGATGGTGATCTTTGCAGGTGACTGAGGTGGAGAGTACGAGGGTATGGGATAGAGACAGGAAGGTGACCCAGGTCACCTGACAGCTCGCATAGCTGCCTTTGAAGTGCCTGAGATCCAGGCTTCAAAGCCATTGCTTCGGCATCGTGTAATTTTGTTTTCCTCTCTCTGATTTTTCATTTCAAGGTTGCCCATTCCAGTTGGCAAACGAAGTGATAAACATCCTCCTCCCTTTGTTTTTCTTCCCCCTCTTCTTCTCCTCTCCAGACTGTAATTAGTTTCTCTAATCCTGAGGATCTCTGAATATGAAGAGACCTCAAAAATCAGATTTTAATACAGAAATGCCCTCGATACCATCCATACCAAGTGGCTCTCAAGTTTCTTGCTTGCACACTCCCAGAAACAGGAAGCTCACCACCTCTCTTGGCAAATTGTTCTGTTTTCAGGCAGGTCTATTGTCTAGATTAAAGCTTGCCTCCCTGTGATGCATGATAACTTGCCCCCCTTAAGACTGACTTTTGTTCAAGGTTCAGTCCCCTGAGTCACTCAGAGGCCTGTCTTCCATAAGGGATACAGAAGAAAGACAGCTAAGAAGTTAGAGCTGGAGAGGGAGTTGGGAGACCTGGGTTTGAGTACAACCCATTCATTGTTATTGACCACGTCACTGCCCTTCTTCACGCCTGGAAAAGGAGGGGTTGGATCCAGATGATCCCTTAGGGTCCTTCCACTTTAACAAACACACACCCATTCTTTCAGGCCTTCCTTTCTCCAGCTTAACCTCACTCCCTTTTTTCCTCAGACCCTCCATGCTGTTCTAAGTTCCCGCACAGCCTGGTTTTCCATCATCATTGCTTGTGCAAGGGGACATTTAGCTGTCACACATACAGTTTACAGAGCATCAGACTATGTCTTCAGCAGTTGGCACCTTTAGCCCGTTAAGTGTTTATAACTACCCTGAGATCTCACTTTATAGACAAGGAAACTGAGGTTCCAAGAGGACCAGTAGCTTGCTCAAGGTTGCACAGCTAGTAAGTGGTGGGCCAGGATTTGAGCCCCAGCTGGCCAGATCCTAGAGCCTGTCATTTAGCACTATGTTCTCAGAGGCGGGATTCAGGGAGCTGGTGGCAGTGCAGCAAAGCCACCTGCCCACTCGTGAGTCTCTATTCAGGCTACACGCTTCTTGCCCTCTTGCCCCGCAGACCCAGACTCTACTGCCTCGATTTTGCAGTCTCTCTGCTCCTCTCCACAGGGAGAACAACTTCATCAAGGACTTTCCTCAGCTGGCCGACGGGCTGTTGGTGATCCCGCTGCCTGTGGAGGAGCAGTGCCGGGGGGTCCTCTCCGAGCCCCTCCCGGACCTCCAGCTGCTCACTGGTAAGACCCGTTCCCAGCCTCCCGCGTATCCATCTTCAGCGCCTCCAGGATAGGTCCCAGCGGGCCTCCCCCTTTATGAGGGATTGGATGCAAAAAGGACCTGCTATTTCTTGGGCTCCTACTTTGTGCGATGATTGTGCAAAACTATGGGCTTCCCTGAGACTCCAGATGCTGAGCCCAGGCCAGATTTAGTCCCTTAGCAAATTTCAAGTATACAGTAGAATATTGATAACTGTAGTCAATCTGCCATATATTAAATCTCCAGAACTTTTTCATTGTGCATAATCAAACATTTGTATCCTTTGACTAAGGTCTCACCGTTTACCCCACCCCCCAGCTAGCCTCCTCTCTGCTTTTACGAGTTCAACTTTTTTTAGACTCCACACAGAAGTGAGATCAGGTCATATTTGTCTTTCGGTGTCTGGCTTATTTCATGAGGTTCATTTTTAAATTATTCTAAAGTAAAACCAGTTTCCCGCCCCCCAACCAGAAGCCTCTCTCATTTGAAAGCATTTCAGTTACACAGCTTATTTTTGAGCATGGGCACTGAGACATCTCGTGGTGTGGGTATTATTTTTCTCATTTTATAGATGAGAAATCTGGACTCAGAGAGGTGAACCAGCCCAAGGTCACACAGCAGATCTGCCAGGACCTGAACCAGGTGCTGTGGCTTCTGGTCTTCTGGCACTCTCAGTCACCTCTGCCTCTCACTCTCTCCCTTACTGAGAAGCTGTCTTTTGCAGGCTGTCCCGAGGCTTTGCCTTTTCTGCTGCAGCCCACGATGCCCTCCTATTCCTCCTCGTCTTCTTCCGGTTCCTCTCCTACCGTTTTCTTGGGGACTTTCCTAAGACGTAAGGACACTGGCTCTGCCTTTGTGTGATAGCAGGGAGAAGGCCGCCCAGGGAGAAGGGCCAGCCTGATGGATGATGGAGCCATCTCACCAAGAGGGAAATTGTCCCCCAGGGAAAAGTTGAAACATAACTGATTTAGATTTCATTCCCTTCTGTCACTTGCAAGCTCTTGGAAACCTTGCACAAGTCATCTAATCTCAGACAAGGGAGAGTCTCATGTGCTGAGAGTCTCCTGGGGGCCAGGCACTGTGCATGCACTACTCCGTGTGACCCTGAAAGGGCGTTATCATCCCCTTTTAAACTGGTTAAAGAAGTCATTAAACTTGTCCAAGGCCACATGGCTGGTCTAAAGCTGAGTCAGAATTTAAGGCCAGTCCGTCTTCACTCCAAAGCTGATGCTATATCCACTCTCCTACATGACCTCTCCGACCTGTCTACTTCAAAGAGGGGTCCAGAAGTAGATCATAGAAAATTATGGTTGTAAAAAGGCTTTGTAAAATGCGCCTAAAATCTGCTGTGTCTTCCTTAATTTTCGTTTTCACAAGATCATAGAATTTCAGAGCTTACATGGACTGTACATGGCATCTAGAGTATTCCTCTTTACTAATGAGGAAGTCAGGTCTACAATATCCCGGCTGAGTGACGATCCCGCTTGCATATCCCCAGTGACGGGGAGTTCACCACCTCCTAAAGCCACATTGCCGTGGTCTATGGGTAGGTGCTGTGTTCTAATGGAAAGGACTCTGGATCTGTCACTGGTTGTTGTGTGTTCTTAAGTGGTTTCCCTCCCTGAGCCTCAGTTTCTCCTTCTGAAAAATGGGGTATAACAATTATTTTTTCAGAATTGTAGTGAGAATTGGAGGTCACGGATGTAAAATGCTTAGTACATTGTGGTTCCATGTGAGTGGCACAAAATTTTAGCATCATCTGTTTTGATTCAGGTGTCTTTGGCGGGGTCCTAATGAAGGAGCTGTCACATTTCAAAAGTTAATTTTTTTTAATGATCAGAAAAAATAATTTCCCCCATTCCAGAGCTTTATTCTACCCATAATCCCTGGGTGAAAATCTAGGATAGAATCAGGTAAGACAGGAGTCAGGGATGGGATAGGGACCAGGGACAGGTTTATGAAAATGAGTGAGTGAGTCATTAAACAGTTATTTGTTGAAAGCCTGCTATGCACCAGGCTTTGTTCTAGGCTCTGCACATGTGGGAAAATACAGATCACGACCTTGACCTTGAGAAGCTGACATCCCACCCGAGGAGCTTATATTCCAGGCTGGAATCCAAGAAGGACCAGGGATGGGGAGAAGTGAGGGATAGAGTGATGACCACTTATGGGGAAGGCCAGGGATGGGGTAAGAGGCAGAGAAGGTGGTTCTAAAAATTTCAAGATAACTAGAAGAAGTAGTATTTATTTTTTTCTTTTGGCTGTCATGCCCCTGAGTGGATGAGCGGCACAAACAGCTCCCATTCTTATGTTCTGTCCAGCTCCCCTGGGGATCAGCACCTCGTGCCCAAACACACTCCAAGCCTGCTCTGAATTAGGACACGCATGAATAGATGGGCAGAGGCTGCCCAGGCACTGGCGTCTGGGCTTCCTGCGTAGACTGTTGTCTCTTTCCTGACTCAAAACATAGCCCTTCTCATTCCTCCACCACCCGCTCCCCTTCCGTCCCCAGCCTCTGCAGAGGAAAGACAGGACAGTCGGAGCAGAGAAACAGGGAGGACATATTTATAACAAAACAACCTCGCTCCAGTGGACGTATCTTTGAAGATCACGAATATTTTACTTTAAAATGAAAGCCTCTAAAAAAATTATATTATTCCAAAGAAGGCTTAAGAGGAAAAAAAAAAAGTTGACAGTAATGGACAACTTTAATACTATAGTAACGTCCAGGAAGAAATCACTTGTTCCAATGAGATTCTCATTTTATTCTTGGTATCAAATATCTCTTTAAGTGCCTCCTCACCGGGGGCAAGAGAAAAGGATAGGAAATGTGCCTGCCATTTGCAGAGGATACATAACGACGATAATAACCGCTGATGTGACTAGCCTTTCCTTTTTATGTATTTTTTCCTGATTATAAAAAGAGAGAGTTTGAAACGCTCAGAGTAGGAAATTTAGAAAATGGAGATGAATATAAATCAGAAAACAAGAATCTTATGTACTCTCCACCCAAAGTTAACTACTTGCTAACACCGTATTGTGTTTTATTTTTTGTCTATACTTCTGCTTCCCCAAAATTGTACTGTATGGAATGTGAATTGCAGTGGACCACTGGGAATAAAAGGGGGTTACATGGTCAGAGAAGTGTGCAAAGTGCTACACGCTGCCTTCATTGGAGATTTTTTAAAAATCACGTTTAATTTTGTCTAGCCATTGTTTCCCTGTCTTACTTGAAATGGGGACCTTTTATCTGTGTGCATGTGCATTTTATGTGATGTTCATGATTCCGTGTTTATAAACAGTGGTCCAGACAGGGCTCAGCAAACCCAAAGGGTCGGATAATAAATGTGTTTGGTGCTGCGCGTGGCCTCCGTCACAGCCATTTAACCCTGTGGCCGCCCTGTGAAAGTGGCCGCAGACAGCGCATGCTGGGCTGGTTGTGGTTTGCTGACCGTAGACTCCATGCACATGACTTCTGGTTACCGAAAGGCTTCCACTTCTATCACCTTACTTGAGTCTCACCAGCTGCCTGTGGAAATAAGTTCAGCATAGGTAGCCGTAGTATCCGATGGGGAAACTGAGGCATCGAGCTGTCTAGTTTCCCATGGCCAGTTGCCAACAGGGTCAGCCGGGACCGTCAACCCACTGCTGTTTCTAGGGTAAAGGGACCTTGCAAGCTGTTGGGCAGAGAGGAAAAGCAGGGTCGTGGCTGAGGTCAGAGGTCAAGAAGAGGCCTGAGAAAGTTGTAGGCCCTCCCGAGAACATGCTGTCTAAGGCCAAGCCTCTGCCTACTTAGAAGAGGTGGCCATTACCCAGAGCCCAGAGCTGCAGGGCTGGGGCCGGGGGGTGATTCCGGCGTCTAAATGCTGGGCTCACATGACCTTCTTATTCCCTCCCCCAGGAGACATCAGGTACGACGAGGCCATGGGTTACCCCATGGTGCAGCAGTGGCGGGTCCGGAGTAACCTCTACCGTGTGAAGCTCAGCACCATCACGCTCTCTGCAGGTGAGGACCACCCCCAGACAGCCCAGGGGCTCGGCGTAACTCAGCACATGTCACCAAGGACCTAGGGTTTGGCTGGCCCTGTGCTGGCACTGGGGAGGCTGCCGCCAAAGAGCTCCCGGGGAAAGCAGATGGACAAGCAGCCGACAGGGACTTCAACACACTACAGTAGCATCCACGCAAAGTAGAGTAATGGTGGCAAGAAGAGGGAGTTGTCCATTCTGGAAAGTCAGGGGCTTCATAGAGGAAGGGGTGTCTGAGCAGGAAGTTTGAGCAGGAGAGAGAGGATAAACGACATTCTAAGTCACATGTATGTTCTCGAAATACTTGAGGCTCATGGGTTTAAGATCTCAGACAGATTCTTCTGGTCTGTATTGGCTGATTTCTTTTCCCACCTGTCTCCTATACAACAATAACACATCCCCCACCCAGTACACACACACACACACACACACACACACACACTCACACACACACATCACCACACTTACCCACGTAAAACCGGAATCCCAGCCAATGATGACCATGTGTAGTTCTCCAAATGGGATGTGTTCTTTCACGTCTCTGTGACTGTGCACGTGCTGTGTCCTCTGTCTGGATCTCCTAGCCAGGGCAACATACCCTGCAATACTCAGAGACACTTCCTGCATTCTCCATTCCCCTCAGGATAACTCCAGAAATTCCCCATGAGCAGCTGCCTAGATTAAAGCAGGAGCAAATGCTTGATTCCTATCTGAACCCTGTTTGTCCCCCCTGCCCCCCGCTGACTTGAGGCTGTGGATAGAGCTCGGGCCCTATAGACCTGTAATCTTTGTGACTAACAAAGAATCAGCACGTTGTTGGTGCTCATGTTTGATGAAGGAATAAAAAAATAAATAAATGAAAACTGAAAAGTAGGGAATGAGTGAAGGCATCTGGAAAGGGGAGCCTGGCCTAGATTTTCTACCCTTACTCATGGCATTGCCACTGAATTATTGTCCCAGCGTCTCCTAATAATGACCAGCTCTTTTCATTTTGAACGTCACTTTGTTCATGAGCAACATGGAGCTCAGTTAGCCTGGGAATCAGAGGACTTCACCCCCAGAGAAATGCACATACTAATTATTTCTGACATCAGCCAGCACTCTATAATGTTTTATATCTTAGGACTTAGATCAGTCCTGCGAAGAAGGCAGTATTTACTCCATTTTTTTCCAAGAAGGACAGAGGGTCAGAGAGGTTAAGTAACTTGCCCAACATCACACAGCTAGTGAGTGGCAGAACAGGAGCAGAGCCGGGATTCCATTGTGGTTTCGTCTGCCTGGATAAAGAGCCACAGGGCATCTCCAGGATGCTGTTATTTATTACTTAACACACACCATCTTATCATTAACACTGCTGTCTTAATTACCCAGTTGCATGAGTTAACAGGTTGATGGAGAGAGTTTGTTCTAATCAAGCACCCATTCTTTGAGCCCTGTCTGTTTTCCCTACCACCCACACCTGCACACCGCACTTGTGAATAAGACTGTGATGTTCTTATTAGAGCTACAAAGGTGGATCCGCTTTAATTAATCAATAATGATGCTCCTGAGAACCCCTTGTAAATCAAACGTTGGCAAATTGGAGCTCATTTTTAATGTTGAAAAAGAGCTTGCTCGTTTACATTTTACTTTGATGTGGCACAGAATTGGTTGTTCTTGTAATAATGGTGACTGGTGTGCCTGCCGTGTCCTGAACTGCAGTGTAGCTGGTTGGGTGGGGATGAGGAAGGATGCCTGTGCAGACAGAGCTTCTGCTTTCAAGGTGGTGAGTATTAAAGGGGCAGAAACTAGAAGCCCCTGACCAGGATGGTGTGAAAAGCTCCTTGTGGGAGGGGTGACTTCCTGGGGCCTTAAAGCATGTGTAGGACTCAGGCAGGAAGTGGGGAGGCCATTTCAGGTGGGTGGTGGTGGTGGTGGTGGTGTGTGTGTGTGTGTGTGTGTATGTGTTGGGGATAAGGCGAGGGATAATTCACCGGATAGAATGTTAGAAATCCTTTGTCACATTCAGTAGAAATAAGAAAACTGGCTTAGCTAGAGGTAAAGCCTGATGCTGGTGGCTTGTGAGAGATGACCTTGGAGGCTTGAAATGCTCAGATAAGGTCACTGGGTTTTACTCAGTAGTGGGGAGAAGGTCTTAAGGCTCCTGGAAGAATAGCTTGGTGACATGTTTGTCTGAGGAAGGAGAGCGAAGGGGAGCAGCTGGCTGTTGAGAGACTGCTGTGCATGTCCCCTGCTGGGCACTAAGGACTAAGGACAATAGAGCAGCAGAGAGGCCTTTGGCAATGTGGGGAGAGAGAACCCAGGACTGTTTGGGGAGGCCACTGCGAGACAAAAATGGAAGCAATGTCATAGGGAGCTAAGCCCGGGATCAGATCTGAGGACGCAGAATATCCGCTGAGCCTGGGCCATGGGCAGGTCCAGCCCTCGGTGACTGGGTGCGGTGGGAAGTGTGTGTGCTTTGGAGGAGAGAGCAGAAGCGAGCTGGGACGCCGGCTCCTCCAGCCGCAGGACCAACGCATCATTTATGGTCTCTGAGCTTTGACCTGCTCATCTACACGATGAGGGCTGTTGTGACGGGGTGGCAACGTTGGGGCTAAGGTCGAACTAGACCAAGTGAAGGTCGGACTAGACGAAGTGGGCGAAACATTTAGCAACGTGCCTGGCTCATGTCACTTGCTCAGCAGACATCAGCTTTGATTCCCTAGTGGTGACTGGCAGGTCTCTGTGGTCTAGGTCGCTAAGCTTGAGGCTTTCGCCTGCTGTCAGTTCCCTCTCAGGCGTAGCGTCTTGTGTGTCCACCGTAGAGAACAGTCTTGGTTATGTAAGTGAGGGAATGCGGTGCACGTTTGGAGTAGTGCAGCCATCAGGCTGACACTACAGTGAGAGATAAGTCACCAGATCCACACTGGAAAGAATCCCTGGCCACTGGCGATTGGTCAGCCGCCAGCCTCTCAAGTCTCACCACGCCCCCGTGCTCCCTGTCTAGGCTTCACCAACGTCCTCAAAATCCTGACCAAGGAGAGCAGTCGGGAGGAGCTGCTGACCTTCGTCCAGCACTATGGCTCCCACTACATCGCCGAGGCCCTCTATGGCTCTGAGCTCACCTGCATCATCCACTTCCCCAGCAAG
>NW_006440132.1:4473817-4492546 GCF_000325575.1 Pteropus alecto
TTGGAGCCAGTGGCCAGGTGGGGTGTTGGGGTATGGCTGCCTGCTGGGCAGATAACCGAGCTCCCTCAGAGATAAATCCTGGCTCTGTCACCTATATACTATGTGGCCTTAGGCAAGTCCCTGCTCCTCCCTGGGCTTCAGTTTAGCCGAGGACAGAATGAGGGGCTGTATGATGATGATTTCTTGGATTCTTTCAGTCAGGCATTTTCCGAGGCCCCAAGGTGGTGTTCCAGACTCCATAACTCTGGCCTTCTACTTCCGGTTCCCACTCTCCTTTCTTGCAAAACCTAACAGGAGGAAGGTGGTGGGGAGGGCTGTGGTGTCTCCTTGACACCTTCTTCTCTCCAGGCTTCTTGGAAGAACCTAAGAAGAGCTCCAGCTCCTCTGGGAGTGATTGCCTCATATCTGAGGGGACAGTTTCTAGGCTCTCCCAAGGGGAGGCTTTTATCCTCAGCGAGGATCACCAGATTTTATTCCCCTCAGATTCCCAGCTATTATCAGGATTGAAATTTCCCAAACCAGATGGAGACCAGTCTCTGCCACTCTCGCCTTGGGAAATTCACTCACTTCCCAACTCAGTTTTCCGTTCCTGTGAAATGGGTACTTGGACAGCTATTCCTGTCACTTCTCGCATTAAGGGGAAATCGTGTGTGTAAAGCATTCTGAGCAAGATAGAAATATTGCATACATGCATTATGTATTTTAATAGGTCCATGTGTTCATATCCCCATTTCACAGATGAGAGAACGAGTCCCAGATACACCAAGGCGAGTGCCCACAGACACACAGCTAACAAGTAACAGGGCCAAGATTGCTTCCTATTATCATTGGTACTATTATTGTCAATTCATTTAAAAAGAAAGGTTCTCGATTAATGGAAAGGGTGAGGAGTGGTATTAAAACTGTACTGGCACCTTCTTCATGTGGCTCAACCGTAACTCATAAAACCACAGAATGGTGAGTCAGAGGGGACCTTGCGGGTGTCACTGGGCTCAGCACTCCAGTTTCACAGTGGGGAAAATGAAGGCCCAGAGGGAGGGAGAAGTTTGTTCATAGTCTTAGGGCTCCACCCCGCTTGGTGGGGCTGAGACAGAGCGGGCGCCCCACACTCCCCGCCTAGCACTTCTCATGCTGCCCTCATCCCCAACTGAATGAAGCCCCTGTCGCCTGCCTTTGCCATCTCCAGAACCGGTCCCTTTTGTCCTGGGGGGATTGCACCCCACGTCATGGTCTCACCCCACCCTGCCTCCTGTGTACACCTGCTCAGGGCACGGGGTGGTTTATAGGCGCAGCGGACGTAATTGAGTTGTCTGGGAATAGCTCTGTTTTATGGCTACAACAATGATGGTCTTTAAGGAAGTGCATTAAATCAATAGAAGTCTCATAGTGATACCCTATAAATAATGTGACACATCATTAAGCGGGGCAATAAGCTTCAGGACTTCGAAGTAATACAATTAGATTATGTTTATAAAAACCTTCGCTCACTGTGGCCACTGAACTAATTTGCCTCGCATCCTGCGTTTGGGGCCACTCCAATGCTAAGTCCCACCGCCTCTCCACCCATGGCGGCTTCTAGGCCCTGGACTTTATTACTCCAATTTTTTTTTGTATAGAGGATGCTAGAAATCGATTGCAGGTAAGATGGAGAGGAAGGCAGACAGAATGCTGCAGGAGCAGCTGGGCTCCCCTGCAAGACTCAAAGAACCTTCAAGTTGGCCACAAACTTGGTGGGTGAACTTGATGTGGTAGCTTTTCTCTCTGTGCTTCCTTCACCCCAAACCCAGTGTCTCCAGACACTAGAAGCCAATGTCTCAGCCTTTCCAGATTGACTAAGGATGGGGCTGTGGATGCTGTCATAATCTGGGGCAACCACTGGAAATCACTGGAAAGCCAAGGGGGGGTCAGGGTAAATTCACCTAATTAAAATATTTCTCATGAGAGGTTTATTTTACTCTTGTTTCCCTAAGTGCTTCTAAATGTGTGTTCCAAAAGGGGTCAAAGTCACATTTACCATTCATTAATTCTTTAGTTCACTGATATTTCCTAAGTACTTTCTCTCTGCCAGATGCTGGGCACCACAATAGATGAGACATGGGCGCTGTCCCCACATGGTTCATTACAACATTTCATCATCTTTGTTGTAGACTTTTTTTAATTCACCGATAGCTAGAAAAAAGGGGGGTAGCACATAGTAGGGAGCCCAGTAACTGTCATATGATGGCTCCTAGCTTTCGTTTCATGGGCCAATTCTGATCAGGTGGTGGTGGCTTGTCTAGACCACTCCATACCACCAGTATGGAGGTAACTGGGGTCATTGGGAAAGAAAGCTATGATAATTAGCAATGTTTGCTCTAGATACAGAAAGCAGGAGTAGTGGTCCATACCCTATGTGTTATTTTCTCTGTAACAGAGCAACATGAAAGCTGGAATAATGGAGCCAGCATCTGACACTGATTCCACAGGGACACTGGGCATGCCAAGGGGGATATGAAAGATCCAGGTAGGGTGGTGGGGTTTTCTGCCACCAAGTTGTATCCTGATCCTTCTACCAGTCTGGAGGGGGTGACTGGAGCACTGGACAGCTCAGTAAGATGGCACCTGGGAGAAACTAGGAAGAATGGGGCCTTAGATCGCAACTAGATTAGCGTGGAAGCTGTTCAGTCTGTCAGGTTTCTTTAACTGTCACCTCTGCTCCCAAGGCATGCCTTAAGTACCATGTGAAGTTTTGAGTCTCTTGCCCCAGCTTAATATTTTCACTACATGCATCTGTCTTCTGGATATACCTATATTGTGAAAAGTTATATTCCTCCAAACCAGGGCTCCCTTTCACTCTTCAACTTGATATTTACATGCTCTCCCTAGCTGTGATCTTGATACGTGAGTCTTATATCATGGTTAAAATTCTCTGTATGAAGTTAACCTTCCTCTGGGTACCTTAGATAAAGACTTCTTCATTTGGAGATAAAGCAGAGTTTGCAGTCAGATGGACCTTGGTTCAAATCTTAGCTCTACTGCTTATCAGCTATGTGATCTTGGGCAAACTGATTCACTAAGATTAATTTCCTCGTATGCAAAATACAGGATCCAATGAGTAAATAGACAGATGAATGATGGACCCATCTAGCACTGAACGGGGCACCTAATTATTACCTTGATCCAACCTGTTTGTTCCACCAATAGTTGACAAATCCACTCAGTGTGAGTGTGTGTGTGTGTGTGTGTGTGCGTGTGTGTGTGTGTGTGTGTGTGTTAGAGAGAGAGAGAGAGAAACAGAGACAGAGACAGACAGAGAAAGTGATCAACTGAGGGAGATAGGAGGAGACAGAAAAACAAAGAAAGATAAATGCAGGGAAAGTGAATCCACAAAGAGAAATGGAGAGACAAATAACATGTAGAAGAGAAATGTGTCCAATTAATATTTCTATTCCAAATTTATTGACTCAGTGACCTGGCGAAAGGACATTCTCCATGTGAAGGTTGTACTGCTCTTGAGTTTGGGTTGAGAGAGTCCACAGTGTAGAGATGTCCCCACAGATAAAGCCCATTGCCACCTTTAAAAGATGTTTTACCTCTGTTATAATTTCCCAAGCCTGTCCAAGGGAATGAATTTCTGCATTTTCATTTGAATTACAATGTACTTTTGAATGTCTGCTGAAACATCCTAGACTACTCTTTAAAGGAGTTTTGGCTCTTTGAAAGGCACCCCAAGGGTTGGGCTGGGAGGAGGAGGAGGATAAGGTGTAGTGAAATGTCACCTCCTTCTGTGAGGACAGGTGTGGCCAAGGGGCTGCTGGAACTGGAGAACTCTCCTGGGCTTTCCTTTTCCTGAGGGAACTCACTTCAAAGGCAGCAGGCAGCCAGAAATGAAGAGTTGATCTCAGAGCCGAGACCTGCATGGGTACCGGTTTATCTCCCCAGCGATTTAACCATCCACGGGCAGTTTTCTGTTCCTACTGGCTTGACCTTTGATTAACATTAGATGGAGTTGATTACTTCCTGCTTGAGGCACTTTCTGTGTTGCTTCTATGGTGCCAGAGCTTCCCTCCCCTCCTGCCTGTTTCTTCTCTGTCTCCTTTGCTGGCTCACCTTCCTCTGCCAAACCAGTCAGTATGCTTTCCCAGGCCCTGTCCTATAGGCCCTTCTTCCTGGACTGCATTCTCTCTAAGGGGTGTCTCGCCATGCTCTCTATCACCATTCCTATACTGGTGACTCCCACTTTATACCTCCACTCCAAGCTTTTCTCTGTTTGCTGTCATGCTGGATCCCCCGCCTGCCCAGACTCCACCCCACACAGCCTAGTGCTTTTCCAGTGCTCTTGTGAAAAGCACCATTATCTGCTCAGAGTCAGAGCCAGAAACCTAGGGGTCCTTCTCATCATCTGCCTACCCCTCACTCTTCCCATTTCCAAACCACTCCAAGTCTTAGCAGTTTTAATTCTCAAGCAACTCTAGAATTTGCCCACTTTGTCCCACCTCATTGCTGCCACCCTGTCCCAAGCCACCATCATGGCTTGCCTGGATTCCAGTGTTGGCCTGCTGCCTGATCTCCCTGCATACCTGCTTGTCTCCCATCAACCCAAACCACATGACAGCCCTAAGGACAAGGATCAGTCAGGGTTCTCCAGAGAGACAGAACCAACAGGATACATAGATAGGTAGGTAGATAGATAGATAGATAGATAGATAGATAGATAGATAAAAATATTTTTATTATATATAATAATATATATGATGTATATGGATATATATGGATATATGGCATATTCATATATCATATACTTGATTATATTATATTCCTATAGTATATATAGGATATATTTGGCAATATAGTATATGATATGCCATATATATCCTGCATACATATATTACACCCCCCCCACACACACGTACACACACACACACACACACACAGATTGATTGATTAGTTGATAGGGAGAGATTTATTATGAGGAATTGGCTCATATCACTATGGAGGCTGAGAAGTTCCAAGCCAAAATCTGCTCAGCAAAATGGAGAGCCTATAGTGTAAGTTCCAGTTCCAAAGCGGGCAGGCTCAAGACCCAAGAAGAACCAGTGTTTCAGTTCAAGTCCAAAGTCAAGAAGAGACCAATGTCCCGGCTTATACAGTCAGGCAGAAGGAGTTCCTTCTTACTGCCAGGAAGTCAGTCTTTTTGTTCTATTCAGGCCTTCAAATGATTGAATGAGGCCCATGCACATTAAGGAGGACAATCTGCTTTATTTAGTCTACTAAGTATCTTGTCCAAAACATCCTCAGTGACACCCTCACAAACACATTCAGAATAGTGTTTGACCAACTATCTGGATATCCTGTGACCCGGTCAAATTTACACATAAAATCAACCATCATGGGATGTTTCTAAGCAGGTATCCCTTCATGCCACTCCTTGGATGAAAACTCCTGGGTGCCTTGTCATTGCCCTGAGGCTTATTCCCAAACTCCTCTCCATGGCACTCTCAGATCTGATGTGTCCCCAGCCAGTCTCTTTAGCCCCACCTGCCCCCATGCTCTCTGCCTTTGAGTGACATGGAACCTCACACTCCTTAACTATAACATGGGTCAAAAACCTCAGCCTTGGTGGCATTCGTCTATGCCAGGATCCCAGCGTAGTGGTGGGAGGTGGTGAATACTGCTCCCCCCTCCCCTCCACCTTGGCTTCTGTGCAGCTGCTTGTAGGATCAGTCTAACTCTGGGGTAGTGTTTATTTCTGGAGAGAGCAGGGAGACCGGAGGAGGTTGAAACATGGGCTGGACGTTCTCTAGCCGGCAGCACACCAGATGAGAGAGCCAACTTATTTCTCTTCAAAACTATGCAAAAAGATGATACAGGATGTGGTTCATTAAACACAAATAGGCCCATGAGACTGCCGTTTCTACCAGATGAAATTACCAAAAAAAGCATTTGTTCTCCGGTTTAGATGGAGTCCATCTGGAACGGAACACCCCAGTCTTTTTCCTAGTGGTGCATACCAAGAATAATAATCCTTTGCATGTGCTCAGCGCAGTGCAGCTCTCAGAGCACTCTCATGTACATTATTTCATCCAATTCACTCCTCACAATAAGCCTGTAAGGAAGGCGTTGTTACCTGCATTTCACGTTTGAGGAAACTGAGGCTCAGAAGGGTGAGACAAGTTGTGGCAGTTCACTCCGGGGAACTTGGCAGAGCAGGAATTTGAACCCAAGCTGCTTTAATCACGAAGACCACATTCGTCCAGCTGTATACCATGGCAGACTCAGAGAACTCTTTAGAAGTTGGCATCAGACCCAGGGAAACCATTTGCATGTCTGTTCTATTTCTTTTATCCAGAGTTTATCTATTTATTTTAAAACTCCGAAAGACTCAGAGTTTAGTTCCCTCGGCTGGGCAGGGGCAGAAATACTCTCTTTACTCATGGATACCCCTCTGCACAACTTGCCTCTCTACCCTCACTTTGGGGCAGCATTACAAGGTAAAGCCAAACCCTGAAACATCAGAGCTGAAGGAGGCCTTAGCAGTCATCTAGCCAGGGCTGAGTGTCTCTTTATGTGCTAGTCATGATCAGATGGTAGTGACTGCCTGAACTACTACCTTGAAAGAGATTCTGGGTCAGGACCAGGCTTAGTGGAACAGAAGGCAGTGGTCATTTGACATCTGCCATGGGTGTCAGAGTAAATAGTGACTCATGTGTAAGATGTTTTCCATTGCCATCTAGGCTAGTTATTCCTGTTCTACAGATAGGAAGTTTGAGGTCAGTTTATGTAATCAATTAGAACCTACATTTGCAAAGGAGGGAATTTAATAACCAGCTAGGAGCTTTATTTGGCCTTCCCCCTCCTCAAAACTTATAATAAATTCAGACTCCTGGTTGCCAGAGCCTCACACATGCTCATAGATGGCAGAGCCGGTTGTTGTCAGTTTGCCTGTTTTTATATTTCTGGGTACGTACACACATACCAGCACATACACAAAAACAGTTGACCCTTGAACAATACAAGTTTAAACTGTGCAAGCCCATTTATGCGTATGTTTTTTTTCCAATACTGTAAATGTATTTTTTTCTACCTTAAGGTTTTCTTAATAACATTTTCTTTTCCCTAGCTTACTTTGTCTAAAGAGTATAGTATACAATACATATAATATACAAAATAGATTTCAGGTGACTGTTATGTTGTTGGTAAGGCTTCTTTCTGGTCAGCAGCAGGCTACGAATAAGTTTTGAGGGAGTCAGAGTTATACATGGATTTTCAGCTGTGTGGTAGGTCAGTGCCCCCAATTCCTACACTGTTCAAGGGCACATCATTACTGACGCACTGAAGACTGTCCCCATTGTCTTTTTACTTAGGAGAAGAGATGGACACTGTTGTAAACTAGTTACCCTGGTTCCCTTTAGACTGGAGCTAAACCACGCAATGCAGGGCCTGAGGGGGCAGGGCTGTTAGAAAGGACCCTTCGCACTCATCAGTCTTGCACTAAACAATGTGGACTTTCCCTAGAGATGAATATGGGGCTTTCGTTCTGCCTCTGCCTTCAGCCCCTAGTCAGAACGAAATGGTTGACAGGGAACACAGGTGCACAGATGGGAGCTGCTGCCTTCCCCAGCTCATTACCACCAGGCTAAACCTACCGACCCAAGAGCAGCCTTACCCACCTGCCACACCACAAGGGTGCTTTCCCTCTCCCTCCGCCCTTCATGGCTTCCTTTGTCCCTTTTCACCCCTCTATTATTCCACAAGAGTGCTTTGAGCCCCCAGTATACGCCAGGACCTGTATAAGGTGCTAAGGATGCCGAGGTGATTGAGACACACTCCTTGCTCTCAAGGAACTCACAGTCAAATGGGAAAGGTTTTCAAAAGCAGGTAAACAGACAATGATGAGCCTTTTGATAAATGCTGTCACAGAGCAAACCACTTGGTGTGCGTATGTATATAGAGGGTCTCGAGTAGAGGAGCCATGGCTGGGAGATGGGCCCCTAACCACTTAGGGTGGGCTGGGCCTTTCCCTAGAGGAGAAATGTCTAAGCAGAGCCCCGGAGAAGGAGGCATTTGCCAACCGGAGGGCTGGAGAGGACTTCCAGGGGACAAGATGCAAAGCTGGATGTGTGGGAAAGGCTGGTGGATGTGCCTTCTCTCAGACCGGCTGGGAGGAATCATGCCCAAATCCCCCCAGGTGTTCCTGAGGGCTGCCGTTGGCTTCTGTGTCAGAGCTTTGCATGCCTTTGTGCCTCCGTCTCCTAAGTAATTAGAGAATCTGCTACTGCCTCTGTCCACAGCTGGGAACTCTCATGAATAGGAGAGGCTGGATCTCCAGATGCCTGAAATTAAGTGAAAACAAGGGGTCGCTTTGGGAGGTAGCAGGGGAATCATTCGAAAAACATCTGGACCTTTCAGGGTTCTTCAGAAGATGATACAAGATCATGTGATTAATAAATTGGCCCATCCGTTGTAGGAACTCAACACAAATCAGTCTTTATTGCCTGCTCCTTACCAGTGGTATATGTTTCAACATATAACAACATACAAATCAAGCTGTGTGTGAGTCCCATTTACCAGATGTGTGACTTAGGGTTTTCTGAGCCTCAGTTTGTTTATCTTTAAATGGGTGTAATCATGCTTGCCTCACAGTCTTGTTATGAGAATTAAATGAAACCATGTTTGTAAAGTGATTATCACTGCACTTGGCATATAAGCAATGCTCAGGAAATGCTACCTATTCTTCTTATCAGTTATTATTATGAAACACACTTAAGTCAGCGAAGATTACTATTACTATTAGTTGTCTAAAACAAAAAGTATAACGATGTAGCTCTTGCCAAGCCTGAGTACTGCTGGCTAAGATAGAAACCTGCTTCCTTTCACAGCTCCTAGAGCTATGGCCATTTCTCCCTGGCTAATCTGCCAGTTTGTGAATTTGAGTCCTGTCTGACCCTGGGGGTGGGAGTAGAAAACAGAGTTAATAGAAAGCACAACCTGGAGTCCAGCAGTGGGGCATAGGGGAGCATGTTGACACAGTCGAATACCAAGCTTATGGTGGTCAAGAAGAAAGTGTAGGGGTGTTTGTGTGTTGAGAGACGGCTACAAGAGGAGTGGGCAACAATGAGTGACTTTTACTGAATTCCTACTATGGGCCAATAAATTACATGACCCCGCTTGTCTTAATAACAACCCCGTGAGGTCTAGATTATTATCCTTGTCTTCCCAATGAGAAAACTCATCTGCTCAAGGTCATGTCCCAGGACTGTCTGACTCTGAAGTCCACATGCCCTACTGTCTCCCAGTAACAATATGCTATATACTGAGAACCACTATATGCCAGGAGGTGCACTGGGCACCTCATGTGATCTCATTTGACCCTCACGACAGTCTTTTAAAGCTGGTATCTTTAAGCCTAGGAAACTGAGACTCAGGGCGGGGTAGGATATATAATCCAAAGGCATAGCAGGCCAAAGGTATTCTCTCTTGCCTTCTCTTTCTTCTATCTTTTCTTTCTCCAAGCCTCTCACCATCTACATCTTGCTATTACTTAACCACAGTGGGTACTCCAAAGAGTGTTCTCTCTGAGAGCGTCTCTCTTTCTCCTGAAATGATTAGAAGTCCTTGGTCAGGAAGAGTGAGGAAAGAGGCAGACAGAACTGTATGATTCCAGCCTGTATGATATTGGCCAGCTGGCTCCAGATCCTTGTTTCCTAGCAACATCTTGGCTGTGGGTCAGGGTGCAGGCTTAGAACCGGGCCTTAGAGAATGACTTGACCATCCATCCTTTGGGCTGGAGCTGGCTTTCATTGTCTTCAGCCAACATGCCAGCCCTAGGGTCTGTGGGGTCTGTACTTCTGTTCTCTCCCGTTCCACAGGTGTCCAGGGAGATGGAAGGTTCCTTTTAGAGATCGTGGTCCAAGAAGTCCCTGAGATCTGGGGCACCAGAATCGTTGAAACTTATAACTGGAAAGATCCTTAATTTAATAAATCGATTAATATAGATGGTGAAATAGAGTCCCAGGGAAAATAAGCAGTCAACTCAAAGGGAATTATAATTAGTGACAGAATTAGGACTCGAACTAGCTTCCTCTCTTATCCTCCCCCATCCGAGAAAGTGTGTCGAGAGGCACTTCAAGAGACCATGTTTCCAGAGATATCTCCTTTTCGTTTGTAACAGCTTGAGATGGAGTTTACATACCACACAATCAAAGCTATCTTTTAGAGCCTTGTCTTCCAGCAAAGACTTTGCACCAAGATGAAGTTTTGAATGAGTTTCCAGGAGGGAAAACATCTTTTCATTATTGTAGTTGAGAAGATTCTCTAAAACGATATCCGATGGCACCATTCCTCCCACCTTTCAAGCACATCCCATTTTGTGTCACTGCTACACTCCGTGGTTCAGGCAGGCAGCTGGTGGGAGGAGCAGGAGGTGGCGTAACCAGCTGGTGCTAAATGTGACCCAAAACGTTCCTCTGTATCAACATATGAGCTAAGCTGACCTCCTGCCTGGTTTTATCCAGCAACAGTTTTAGTGCTGTGTTTCCGATACGGTGCTGGGTGCTGCAGATGCAGCGGTAAGGTGAACGTTGCTCTGCCTTCACAGAGCTCACGCCGGTCTTGAGGCGAGGTGTTGAGGAAATCACAGTGCAATGTGTGAATACTAGGAGGAGGAAACCCACCGTGTGGCACGGCCCCCCCAACTCGAACCACGTGGTAGATCCGGAAGGGCACACCAGGAGACCTAGGAGGTAGCATTTAGGAGATATCGGTGGATAGAGAGAGGGAAAGTGTTCCAGGCAGCAAGAAAAGCATGTACGAAACGTCCTCTCCTGAGATTTAAAAAAAAAAAAAAAAATGGATTGAGCAGATTGTAGGAAGGGGTGGAAGCAGCGGTGAGAGAAACCTAGAAAGAGACATAGGGACGAACCCAATACCGCTACATGTGTAGGGCATGTTAAGGAATGTGTACTTTTACTAGGAGCAACTTTAGGCCATTTAAAGGTTTTATGTATTATTATTATTAGCATTAGCTTTTTAGAAGTTCACTCTGGCTGGTGTGCGATAGGGCTTGACTTTGGATGGGAGGAAGTGTGTCGGGGATGCTAGATTAGGGTTGGGAAGATCAGTTAAGAAAGTGTAGCAGTATTTCAGGAGAAAAATTGTCGCAGTTTATATTTTAGTAGTCATGAGGATGAAGAAAAGAATAAATGGATGTGGAAAATATTAAGTTGTTAGTATGATGAAAACTTTCCGATTGAATAGTGGGAGGTAGGAGGTGGGAGGTGGGAGCTCCGAGGTAAGGGAAGTGATTAGAGCCTGATCCAGGGTTTCTAGAGTAAGTGCCTGAGTCGATGCTGGTGTTCCTTAAGTGGAACAGAAGAGGAACGGCTGGTATTGGAGAGCTGAGCTCAGTCTTAAATATGCTGAGTGCAAAGCTTCTAAGGGATATCTCCATCTAACACAGTTGCCCACAATGATCACACCAATTCGCAATATTAAAGTGTGCTGCTGGATATATGCTAGTCATCAAGAGAAAGGTAAGACCTGAAAAATGCAGGTTTGGGACCTAGTTTCTTAGATAACTGAAGTCATAGGGGAAGATAATATCTTCCAACATAAAAATAAAGTTCCCCCTTCGCAACTCGTTTCCTTAGGAAGCTACTTTTCTCCTGCCACACCCAGTATTGTTTCTGAAGTTTTATTTAGAGAGGCTGTATTTCATTCACAGAGGCTGCCCTGCTGCTCATTTTTGGCCCACTTATACTTGTGTAAGATGATGTGGGATGTGGAAGAATAGTCCTAGTACATATTAAGAAGGCTGGACTTAATATCCCCATTTCATTGAAGAGAAAAACAGGCATAGTTGGCCAGAATCAGAAGAGAATAACACATACTTTCAGGTTCTTTGCTTTATCATTTGTACTTTTCACTTAGCTGTTAGTCTCCTATGGAGAGTCCAGGTTATATGTGCCCATTTTGTAGGTGGCATTTCTTCCAGTATATCAATCGGTGCAAGTTTTATTCTCCTAGATCCAGCCCCTGAATCTTGGCTCAGGCGAGGTTATATGTATGCCTGCCCCCTCCACCCTTTGAGACATGCAATCGTTAATTTAACTTTGTTTCTAACACTGTTACGGAATCGTTAAATCTGTCAAACATGTTTCAGATCCTGGGGTCTGAGAGATTGAGAGGCTTATTAAGTTTAAATATTAAATGCCATTTCACAAAAATATGTGGTCTTATTCACGAGATTGCTCAGAAAGTGAACTTCTGTAATGTTTATTTATCGTTTTATGAAGTTGTTTTTCAATATTTATGTATTTGTTACTATTTAATTCTAAATATTCACTCTAAAGTTGTGGGAGGGGCTCCCACCTAACATGTTCAGATGATGAACCTGGTGATGCCACACATAAACCAAGAGGATATAAAAAGATTTATCACTCACATAGTGAAGCAGAGGTGGCACCCAAGCAAGTCCAAAAATGTCTTGAGAGAGCAGGGAAAGAAGACTGGCTTGGCTTTTTTATGTAATGGGCGGAGTGCGGGTGGGGTGGGTCCCCATGTGCTGGCTGGGGCTTGCATGGTTTGAACTGTTCTCTCTGGCACCAAAGGTGACAGCACCTAGTCTTTCTTATCAGCTTGCCCAGTTGTGAGGCTGAAGGACGGGGAGGAGTGGGGCTTGAAAGCTGTCAGCAATCAAACGTCAAAAATGGAGTCAGAATCTTTATTCCAATTCGCCCTGAATGTTCGATAACTGAACTGTGCCATGTCTCATTTGACTGAACTTGAACTTGTTTAAGTAAAGCACTGTGTCATTCTATGAGGCCTGCAGTCTGAGGGTGGTAAAGGGGGTGAAAATTCCCCTAAATGCCTTTTTCAAGAGCCCAACGTTGTATATTTTGAGAAGAAAAATGAGTGGTCTGGTCACTATCAGTAACGTCCAAACTCTGAAGGGGTAAGGAGTATCTTCCTGAGGCCTTTTATTGTGGACTCACTATGTGCAGAGACGTATATGACCTTGATTTATGTTTTGGGTGTCTGTGAAACCAGAGATTGCCAGATTTCTTTACCCAGAGCAGCAGCCTTGGGCTGGGAATGGTTGCTATCTCTGACCACACCAGATGAAAAGGTCATGGGCAACGGCCTGAGAGTCTCTAGATGGGGCTGTTGGGCAGAGCACCCAGTGCAAAGAGGACTGCACAGAGTTCGCCCAGTTGCGCTGACTCTTGAGCCCTATCCCATTATTAGGAACATCCTAGTAAAGGACTGAAAAGCCGCAGCTTTCCAGCAAACTCCATCCATATGATGGTAGTGATGTCATCTCCCCTCGCTGTGTGCTTGGTTGATTCCAAAGGACTCTCCAGATAGCCAAGAGGTCTGGGAAAGGGGGTGACCTTCTCCAGCACTATGGCATCTGGCAAAGGACTAGCAATGGGGAGAACAGTTCTTCCTACAGATGGGATATGCCAGAGGACCCTGGTTTGGCCGTCTCCTGCAGCAATGAGGCCTCAGTAGCTGTGCCGATTTTTCAGGGTGCTGTTTCCATAATCTCAGGTATAAGGCGAGCTGGCTGTGGAGGGTCACAGGCTCATGACCAGCCCAGTATGAACCTGGCAATTGAACTCTAATGACATAAAGCATGAAGCTGAAGGAAACTTCCTGCACCAGAGTCCATGGGAAAGTTACGGCTATCATATATGCATGGTCCAGAGAGTCCAGGAGGCATGAAAGGAGATTGCTGAGGCCTCTACAGTGAAGGAGTCTCCGAGAGGCACTAATTGGAGTGCCTGCTGTATTGTTATCTGGGTAGATCTTAAAGCCTTTTGTTATACAGGATCACGGTCAAGGTGGGCTGATTTAGGAGTAACAGCATCAATAAATGGGCTTAAGTAGAATTTGTAAATGAGGAATATGTTGCCTCCAGACCCTAAAAGAAGTTGGGCTTATTTTAACATTAAAGATGCTGATTTTTGACAGTCAAGGATGGAATGAATGGTCCTCAGCTAACTAACTTTTAGGAATTTAACCAGGTGGCGGGACCTTGTAGTCTGTATGGGACAATGGCCCATCCCTTTCGGTGACCGCTTTTGTGAATATCGGTGTGTCCTCAATGAGTGTGTCAAATCAATCTCTTTGGAAGGGATGTGACAAGTATGTTGTCATTACTGTGCTCCTGGAGAAAGCTGAACACAGTTAAGATCTCGTCTGTAAAGTTCATGTGCGAAGGCATAGCTGTGTAGGTCTCTATTGGTAGCCCCATAAAACAGTATTTTGTCCCTTTGAAGATGGGGCAAACTGTGGCCAAGAGGCTGTTGAATTGAGAATGAACGTAACATATTAGCCAAATTTATGGCTGCCAAGTATTTACCAGTTGTTCATTAGATAGAATTAGTCATTTCAGTAATGGCATGGGCGCTTAACAGGTATAGCCTCAGCATTAAGGTTACAGTAATCCATCACAAGATGCCATTCATTCTTTCCAAGTTTAAGCATAGGCTAAACTGGGTTATTAAATAATGAAGCAGAAGGGGTAATCACTTTTTTTCTAAATAGGTCTATAATATGGGTTTCAAATCTCGAAGGCCCTGTTTAAACTGGGCCATATTAACTACTTTAAGTAATGGGCAGGGAAGGTCCATGTGGTCTCATTTTGGCAAACCAATTGTAAGTGATAGAAACTTAATTCAATGTTAACTTATTACTCATTGGGTCAGAGCATGCATGCCCAGTATGGGGTATTTTAGGATAATGGGTGCTATGGCTATGGGGAATTTAGGCCAGGCAATAGTTCTGATGATTCTGCTGAGGCACACCCATTAGTCCTCCTTACATGTCCTGAAATGTCTTCAGTAACTCCTCTCATATTAGAGGGGGCACCTTGTGTAAATTTAAGGGAATCCCTATGCGTAACTCTAATTTGAGCCTTAGTATTGATGAAAGCCATGAAAAGTTTGATAATTGGTGCATTTCAGCAGATGTTAAAAGTTAATTCAGAACCCAGGTTGTAAAGGTGCAAAAAGCCATTAGCAACCTTTTATCTTTTTTGTTTTTGTATAAATTCTTTAGTAAGTTTTAGATTTCTAATAGGGTCAAATTGTAGACCTCTGCTTCAGCTTTTTGATTCCTCCTCCTGTATTCATTTTTTTTTTTTCTTTTGGTGGTCGCTGTATATGGTTTATTGGGCAGGATGAAGTCCTCTCTACCCTTCTCATATTTATAAGTTACTTCTTCCAGAGAGTAAATCCATATCATTAGGGTTAGGGTCTCCCTCATGGCAACGGTTCCTTTATAGGTTTTAAGGATCATGGATTTAATCCCTTAGATATGCCATGGGGAAGCCTTGAATGCTTCCCCCAATAACCCGGAAGGTCAAGATATATTTTTGGCCAGCAGTGACATAGCAGCAGTAAAGGCATTTTGCAGAATCCTAGTGGGTCACCTGCTTTTACAGTGTGAACCACAGCATTCCAGGTGGCGACCATTTTTCCTGCACACGAGTGGCCACCGATGTACTCACATTTTACACAAAGTACCAGTATTTCCCAAGCACTCTCTAGAATGGAAGCGAAGTCTGATTGAGACAAACAACCAATGGTCACAAGGTGAGTCGTTCCCCTGAACCTAGTGGAATCTAGACACACAAATCTGAGACACGTATATAGGTCTGGACCAAGACACATAACTCAGGGCTCCTGTATTCCTGTTCTTAAATACCAGTTATCAAAACTTCCAACTTAGTTCACTGAAATCTGTAACAGACTTGGTAGGGCTCAGCAAATACAGCACAAGCCAACACAGCTCAAAGCACAAGCTTGCCAGTGGGCAGCGACTCAAAAAACAGGCTACCCGGCAACAGAGCCAGTTAGTGAACCAAAGAGAAAAAAGACCCCCAGTGTTGGTGGTCATTGCGTAAACACTCTGCTTGTTGTGCCGCTTGCTGTAGTCATCTCAGAGAAGAAGGAGACCCATCCAAGACTTGGTTCAGGTGTTGAGACTGATGATGCTATACAGGCACCAAGTGGGTATGAAAAGGCTTAAAACTCAAGTGATGAGCCTTTCTGGGGAGATCAGCTGGGCTCCCAAGCGAGTCCAGAAATGGCTCGAGAGCAGGAAAAGGAGACCAGATTGTTTGTTTTATGGTGGCTTGGAGGTGGGGCTGGGTAAGGGTTTCCATGCACGAGCTAGGGCTTATGCGGTTTAAACTTCCCTCTGTCCCCAAAGCTGGAGTACTCAAGCTTTCTTATTAGCATGTCGAGTTATGGGGCAGAAGATGAAGGGGGAATGGTAGGTTTTGAAAGCCATCTGCATCAAACATCAAAAAGGGAATAAGACTCCATTACAAAGCTATATTAAGATTATAAGACTCATTTGTCTTAGGCTTTTAAGGGGAAGCAATTTGATATTTCAGGATTTTTAAAAAGGCTGAAAATTTATTTCTGAGACACTGTCATTAGGGATTTTCAGTAAAAATATATATTAGAATATGGGAGGGGTGTATTTTCAAACTATACCTTCTTCCTCCACCTCAGTTTCTCTCCTGTCTCCAAGGAGACTCTGATCCATACCCTATGACCTCCATAAAAATAAAACCGCATTGAGCCACGGTTACCAATAGGAGATAAGTGATATGGTTTAGGGCAGGAGAAAGAGAAACATTTGCATTATTACTTAAAGGGTCATGGATGCATGGATCACTTTAGACCTTTGACTTTCTGTAGCGTCCCCTCACTGTGTGTAATTTGAACTTCCTGCTGGTACCAGCTTCTCACCCTTCCCTGTAATGATGTACTTTTATGATGCTCCCTCTACTTGCAAGGCCCTTCGGCAACCAGCCTCAACTAGAAGTAGTCTTTTCTCAAACACTTGGCACTCCATTTCTATCTTGCACCATTTATCTTATTCTTCAATATATTTGTATTATTTTTTATACACTTTCTCTCTCCAGCCAGACCATAAGCTACCTGACTACAAGATTCATGATTGATTCATCTTTGCATTCATTATTCATACAATTACTGCTAATAATAATAAACAGTGGGTGTCTTATACATGCTTGAGTGAAATAATGAATAGCATCTCAGATCTTAATATTCCATGAAGATATGCAATGACATTATAGTTATAACCAGGTAAACTGAGTAAATCACCCAAAGAAATTCCTGGTATTATCTGTAGAGGAAAGACATGTGTTTGACATATACATACACTCATGCAAACTCTTCATGTTTTCCATCGGGAGTTCAGTTACTAAATAATGAGCCTTTAGGTTTGATGTGCAGTCTTCCTAATAGGAAACATCATTGTGACTTTTTCTTCTGCCCCTCTAGCAATCCCACTCTTCCTCCAATAGGCTTTTAAATTAAGAAACTGAGCAGTGTTGTTGCATTACCATTATAGGTCTGAAATCTCCCCCAGTGTTAACTTGAAAAATGTGCATCAGTTCACCATGAGGGGAAAGAAGCCTTTGCCCCCTACAGTGGAAGTCACATTTTTCTGAGCACTTCGCTTTCTGAATTAGATACTTCCACATACACTGCCCCCATTATCTTTTAATTCTCACAACAGCCCTTTAAAACAATCATTTCATTTTACCATGTGAGAAAACTGTAGCTCGACAGAGTGACGATAGCTAATAAGTGACCCAAGGTCGAACTGGTTGGGGTAGAGTAAGCGATTGGACCAAGGTGGGGTTGATTACCAAGTGTGGGTTTTTTCTACTACTCTTATGTAAACACAAAATTATAGCAAGAATTATACAGAAACATTGAGAGGAAACTCAACCACAATTCTAGATGATTAAAAAATTAATTAAAATCATAGAGCCAGAAGGGAATTTTAGTGATGATCTAATCCAACCTCCTTATTTTATAGATAGGGAAATTGGCACAGAGGTCTGGTCACCTGAGGCCACATAGCTAGTTAAGAGGGAGAGCTGTGATTCAGACTCACACCAAGTCCACTGACTTCCCCAGTAGAGCACACTGTCAGTCCCAGAGCTGCCTCGCCAGCTTGAGTTAGCCAGGGTACGATGAATATTAATTATATTGACAAGAGAAAGCCGTAAATGTGGTCTAAGTGTGTATTTTGCTAAGCAGCCTCCTACCTCACCATTGCCATACTTGTAAAACTCATGCAGGCATCTCCTGTTGCATATCCGTAATTTGTTTGGAGATCTCGAAACGCTGCACGTCCTGCGTGCAAATCAGCAGCCTAGTCAGGTGCAGGGTAGAGCACTGACTTTCACACTAGGCTCTGCCTTCCATTGCCTCCTACAGAGCTGGGTAACACTTCGCCTTTAAGAGGCCATTAATTGGTACTGCATTAAAAGTATAACTACTTAAGCATTACTGGCCTTGCCCACCGGAACACTGTAAGACTTAAGCCGTTTATCCTGCTGATTGGAATAATGGAGTGCCCCTCTGTGGACTGTCTCCGGCTGGAGTGTACATCAGTATCGACCCGCACAATCATTAAGACACTCCTATGCCTGGCCTTTGAGGAAGTCCAAGGCAATGGAACACGAGATTTCGAAAACTTCAGATAGAAAAGACTATGAAATAATTTATGGGAAATTAGATACATATATTACTAAATTATTCTTTTCTGAACACCTGGCACAGTGCCTGGCTCACAGTAGGCACTCAATATAATATTGAATGAATCAATGCTCCAAAACCTTAAATTCTATATAATTACTCGGAATAATAAAGCAGGGGCTTAACCAACCTATAAGTCATTTGTCTGTCTTTAGTT
>NW_006440132.1:4492814-4558442 GCF_000325575.1 Pteropus alecto
ATATATATATATATGTATATATATATATACACCTTATAAATATACACCTTATAAAAGGGCTTGCCAAAGAACATATTTTTATCCAATCAATGTAAGGGACTTTTCAGGAAGACTCAGGTTATGGGAGGACCCGTTATCACCATCAGGTAAATACAGAACCAATTAAAAACTGAGGACATCCTCTGTATTAGGTACCATATTATGGCTCGTAGCTAGACATTAAAGTTAGCTCTCAATAAAACTCAGATATATGGACCAATAATTGCAACACAGTTATCTATACAGTAATAGAAACATGAACTAGGTAGAGGTATAGTAAAAAGGAACAGGTGATCAGATTTATTTGGATACCTGTGGCTAAGGGGAAGAAATGCCTAACAAAGGTTTTGGTTGCCAGATAGGAATGTGTAAAATAGGAAAGTGGGAGGTATTGTTCGGAGTGGTTAGGCAGCCTTATGCTACTCTTTTGAACAACTCAATAAAGAAGATAATGACAGCTTTCACTTATTGAGTATACTAAGAACTGTGCCGGGTATTTTCACATCTGTGATCTCCCATCTTATACCCTTCTTGGAGGCAGGGATCCTTTTCATCATTTTCCAGAAGAGGAAGGGTTAAATCACTTGTCCATGGCCACACGGCTAATGAGATGGAACTGGAAGTTAAGCAATGCTATACGTCAGTGGTTTTCAGAAAGCGTTCTGTAGATTCGCGTGAGTTGTGCAGTGGAACACAGGTTAGGTGAGGGTTGCTAAAGACCGTTTACTAGGCCCACAAACCTGCTGCAACCAGAGCAGCTGCTCTTCGATCTGTTATATATAGACTTGCATGTAAGGCTTTATTTGAGTAAGGATACTGCTGGTTTAAAAAAAAAAAAAAAAAACAACTGCTGTAATTGAGCAAATTAGTTTCTCGGGGTTATACTCTGCAATTTAGTCAATATGGTAGATAATTGAAAGCTGACTGTACTAAACACATTCACATCAAAGAAACAAAAACGTTCAGACCACACTCATTTCCATTTTTAGCCAGCAGATACCTGCCGTTACTTGAGAGCTGAGGCACGAGTGGAGTTGAGAGATGGGGTAGATCTAAATGATAAATACTAATAATGATAGCATTTCCTTCCGAAAGCATCAGCAACTAGAGAATCCTGGCCTAGTTTACATCAAGGCAACCCATAATATTCATTTCTCTGCTGAAAACCACGTGCCAAAGGCATCAGCCACTGTTACTGCTTCGGCAAGTCCCCCACTGACAGAATGACAGATCTCCTGCTGCCAGCTGCTACCACAGAAAAGTGGCTCTAATAACTAGTGGAGTCATTTGTGATTCACTTTTAATTGGATCAATTTCCTCTCAAGTATACAATTTTCGAAAACCGGGTGTAATTTCATAATCAGATGATCTAGTTCAACTAGATCATGCTGGGCTTTCTCCAGGTGAAAAGCACGAGATAAACTAGTTCATCACTTTAATTCTTTCCTTTCCTATCCACCAGCTGTTACAACAGAAGCCAAAAAAACAAAACAAAACAAAAACAAAAACATCACCAGCCATCACCAAAAATCCAATTTTGAATAGCTCACTTAGCAAATTTTGCTTCCGTGAAAACAAGGTAATACTTCTCTGGCTTGCCACTAGCCTTGCACTCAAAGAGCAAGATACGTTGCTTAGTAAATGCCAAAGCTTGAGCAATGTTGTCACAAATTCCCTCACTGACTTCTGGTCTTAAGAGCACAAGGCTTCTTCCTTTTTTGAACTGTAATTACAAGGATAAAGCAGATGCTGGAAGACTCAGTTTAGGACAGGATGTTGGACACTATAGACCTTGGAGGCTGGTTCCGTACACCGGGTGTGGGAATAAGATCTGGATTATCTTTACATAATGGTACTTTTTGGCTGAATTTTAACCTGGGTAGATCCTCAATGCTTTCAAAGAATGCAACATCAGACATGGAAACAAAACAGCTTGGTACAACTTATCCCTCCTCTCACTTCCCAAACCCCATATTTAATTAAAAAATGAACACCAGTGATGACGAAAACAGTTATCACTTATTTAATGCTTGATAGAGGAATAGAAATTAACCCTGAAACCAAATATTATACACTCACTTGAGGAAAATACAGAATAAGGACCCAACAGTTTTGTTTTACTAATGAAATGACATGTGCCCACCTCCCCACTTTGTTGGCCTTGGACCGTGTTTTACAATTCCACAGACAACTCTCAGCACAGGTCAGTGGAAAGAGGTAGTATGAAAAATGATGAGCTCTACAGACTATCCAAGAGTGTCTGCTGACTATATTCGTATTTGTTTTACCCCATCTTCCTATACTTTGGCATAATTCTAATCCATATGCTCCTTAAAAAAGGCAAGCAATTTCCAGACTAAAGTCTTCAACATTAATGGACTACAGTCAATTCATTCTCTGTCACATCTGCAATTAGAGACCATTCCAAGATGGCATAAAACCCCCCGAGCCGAGAGGTGGTGCTTCCCAAAGGGCACTAACTGAATGAGTTTTCAACTGCTAAAGGCGATCAGACCTGAGACATCATGCCACAAGGATATGATGTCCGAAATGTCACTGAAAGATGGAGCAGATCCCACTGGAGCATGCACACTGAGTGCAGCAGAGTTGAAGAGAAAGTGACACAGATGAAACACCCTATAATAGGAAGGAAATGATGGACCAGGGTCATCAAAGCCAAAAGAGAGGAAAATCAGCAAGGGTTCAATACAAGGGCAAATTTCAAATCAAGGGGAAAAGGCTCTCTACTGAAGCCTTGGAAGGGCCTAAGTTCTAATCAGACTTCAGCTAACTCCATCATGGGTCTTGTTGGGAAAGTGCATCTGCTAAAGCTCTAAATTGAGGGGGAAAATAATGCCAATAAAAAACTAAGAGTTTCTAAAATTCTAGGACTAACCAGTTGGAATGAGGACATAAGCCAGGTCTACTTGACAGCATCACCAACAACCAAGGAATAAGGGAAGGGAAGTTGGCTGGGGAACAGAAGAAACTGGTTATTTCTCATCTCCTAAGGGGTGGAGTATCTTCTCAGGTGGTAACTGTAAATCTTGATGCAATGATCCCAACAATCCAAGACCAGCAGCTGCCCCTTGGGAGTGAGGGCAATGCCCACTGGACAAGTGAGCCCCTCTCGAATAAGGACACTATAGCCCCCACCCTTAGGAAAGTGGAGAATTTCCTTGCGACTACTATCAGCCACAATGAGATCACCACGAGCATCCACACACATGCCAGCAATGCAGCGGAAATCCTCGTTCTCTGAGAAGAAGTGGCTAATCTGGCGCCCCAGCTGCCCATCAGGACCCACGGAGCCAATGGAGAAGCCGCCCTCCAGATGATGCTCATTCTGCCGATTCTCCAAATTGAGGCCCAAACCCTGGGTGAAGTAGACGGTGCCCTCAGCATCACAGGTGACAAATTTGGGGCGCACGGCACTGCAGAGGCAGCTGTATTTGACCACCCCGGCTCCTCGGTCAACAGTGAAGCACCAGAGCTTTCCACCTTCCACATCAGTTACCACAAACTGGCCAGATGGAAGGGCTGTGATGCCCCAGGGTTTGCTCAGCTGGCTCCGGTGACATGCCACACAGTGGCCATCCAAGGTGTAAACCTTGAGAGAGTTGTCATAGCTGTCAGTCACACCAATCAGCCCATGGCAGTTCATGGCCACTGAGAGAGGAGTGAGATTGGGCAGATCAGCCCCAAGGAAGCTCAGCACAAAGCTATCGATGCCGCTGGGGCTGCGGCGGATCTCTTTCAAAAAGCCTTTGCGGGTGAAGACTTGTATGCGGTAGTTGCCACGGTCAGCAACCAGCACCTCGCCTTGGCCGGTCACGTAGAGACTGACGGGAAGGTTGAACATGCCTGGAGTGCTGCCTTTGGCCCCCATCTTCTTGAGGAATAGACACTGCTGGATACTGGAGGCTGTCTCAGAACCCCGCTGCTTGGCGGGTGAGGCCCTTGGGCTGGCAACCACTTCCTCGGGGCTCAAGTCCATCTCTCTAAATGTAACAGAAGTAGAGGCAGCAGAGGCTGCAGCCTCCATGGCCCAGGAATCTTCCATGTTGACGGTCCGGGGCTTCTTAACAGCTTGCCCAATTTGGAGGGGGCCGACGTGGCCGACCTTAAGGAGCTCCACATCCTGCAGGGTGAGCTCCCGGGGCAGGCTGGCAGTGAGCTCTGGCTCCTCCTCATCAGCTGTCTCCTCCAGGAGCGCCACATCTGCTTGCTTGATCTTGGCCAGGAAGTAGTCACAGCGGGACACAGCCTGCACCTCCGCGATGTTAAGCAGGTAGCTCTGCTCCTCTACCACTTGGCTGTTACATTTTTCAACCTCGGCCAAGGAGCCTGTGAAGAACTTCCGAGAGCGAGCCAGCTCTTCCTGGACCCTGCGCTCCTCGTGCCCGTACTCCTGGAGAACGGCTTTATACCTTGCCTGGAGGTCCTTGGAGACACCTTCCAAGGCGACCTTCCGCCGCTGCAGCTCCCCCATCAGCTCCCGCAGGTGGGCCAACTTCTCACCAAAGGCCCGACGCCGCTCCTCAGCTGCCTCTTTCACGGGGAGCGTACAGTGGCCGGGAGGCTGGTGGTCCGCCTCGCGGCAAGGCTCACACAACACCACGCCACAGCTCCGGCAGAACTGCCGGGGCAGCCGCCGCCCACAGGACCGGCACATGAGCAGCCCCACGGCCTCACTGAGCCCGGCTGTGTCAATGATCTTCAGCACTGTCAGGTTGTCTGTCAGCTGCGCCAGGCTGGTTATGCGGGTAATCTTGCTGCAGAAGGGACAGCGGACACCATTGATGCTGCTGGCCAGCAGCTTCTCCAGGCACTGGCGGCAGATGGTATGGCCACAGTGCAGGAGCTTGGGCCGCAGCTGCTCCTCTGTGAAGGACTCCATGCAGATGGGGCATTCCAGCACTTCCCGGAGGGCGTCCAGGTTCAGGTGAGAAGCTGCTGCTGCAGCCATTGCTCTTCCTTTGAAGGGTCCTGCTAGCACAGCCCAGAACTGAACAGCTTAGGATTCATGCTCCAGAAGGCCAAATTCTGCTAAAGAGAAAAAGGTGCCATTACTCCATTGCCTATATGAAGAGACATTTAGACAACAGCTGCCATCACTCATCCAGTCATTCACTTAACAAATATTTATTGACATCTACTTTGTGTTAGGGGAACAAAACAGATGAGGAATCGTACAGTAGATAAATTCAGGTTCTGGAGTCTCTTGATACTTACTTAGTTGTGTGACCTGAAGGAAGTGACCTAAACTTCTCAAAGTTCAGTTTCCCCATCACCCATCTATAAAGTTGAAATAATAATGGTGTCTACTTTTATATGGCTTTGGAAGGATTAAATAACATGATGAATATGATGCACTAGACAAGTAGTATGCTAGATAAATAGTAGTGATTATTTTTTATATTTTGTGAAGTCTGCAACTCATGATTTATTTTAGGAGAAAAGCACAGAAAAATTATGTATAGGAAAAGATCACACATGAAGTTCTGCAGGGGCACAGAGGGTCGAGTAAGGGACTCTACCTCAAGAAAGGCGTGGAAGGCTTCCCAGAAGCAGTGACACTCCTGAGCTATGTCTTGAAATAAATAAGGCAATGAAGGATAAAGACATCTTAATGAAAGAAAACTGTGTGAGCGAAAGCATGAAGCTTTTTTTTATCGTGGATATAGTTTATCGTGTCATGTTTGGGTCCCGAGGAATCCTCCAGAGAAACAGAGAATTATGACTAGCAAAATATTACATCAGAAAAATACTTGTATTTCCCATTCATCCATCCTCCTAAATACTCACTTATCCACCCACCTCAGACTAGATATCATGTACTGTACTAGATACTAAGGTTTTCAGGATACAAATTCTGCCCTTCAGATGCTCAAACATTAGGAAAAAGAGACAAAGAATACAGGTAAATAGTAATCAAGGCAGAAAGTAGTATAATCAATGAGGTATAACTTAAGTTTGATGGAGGCTAAGAGAGATTCACTCTAATTTGAAGGGAAATGGATTTTTCTGAGGGGAGACAACATTTGACAGGGGCCTGGAAGGATGCACAGGTATGTGGATATGGAGGAAAAGTATCAGGCAAAGGGCACAGTCTTAACAAAGGTTAGAAAGCATAGGAAGGACACAAATTCAGTAAATCAGAACACACAATGTGACACACATATATATATAACATATATAATACATATGATACTGTTGAATTGTACACTTGAAACTTATTTGATTTTATTAATGTTCACTACAATAATTTTTAATAAAAAAAAAAAGAGAGAATAGAGAACACGTAGCCTCTGGATTTGTTTCCTCATCTGTAAAATGAAAATACTGTCTTACAAGGTCAAAGTAAGCATTAAATGAGATATATGTAGTGTACAAAATGCTAAGATTTGGATCAGCACCAAAAAGTTCTTAAGTTTTCTTTCCTCTCATCCTTAGGTGAAAATTGTGGGAGAATATAGTGGGTTTATACTAACTCGTTTGGAAATTGGAGAATGATTATAAGAAGGCTTCAGAGCCAAAATGAGACCTTTGACCTTCATGGGCACAGTGAAGCAATGTTATGTTTTGGAGCAGAGAACTGATATGAGCAAAGCTTGAACGTAGTGGGGGAAAGAGCAGAGAAACTAGTTTGGAAGCTACAGCAGATGTGCCTGGTTGGAAGTACTGGAGAGCCTTAACTGGGGAGGAGGTGGTGGAATTAAAGAGCAGATACATTTGAGCAATATTACAGAAGTACATACTCAGTACGATTTATAAACTGAGTGGATTAGGGTGGGGAAGTGGTGGTGCTAAAATAGCCAAAGACTCAAGCCCAGATGATTTTAAAAATGGTAGTACTTTAACAAGACAATTTATTTTAGGTCTGGAACAACCCCTGCTTCATGAAGTACATGCCATGCATACTCCCACCCTCCTCGATCCACATATGCTCATGAAGTAGAACCACAGAAATTGCAGGGCTCTGCAGCCTTATGTCACTGTCAGTTTATACCCCAAATTAGAAAGAATAGATTTAGCAAGGTGAGGCATAGGGATAAATTCAGCTCTTCTTAAATACAAATCCTACAGCTGTACCGGTGCAGTCTCTTGACACGCAGATGGTCAACCATCGAGGAGGGAGCAGAGGGCGACTTAGCTTGGTTTTTAAGGACGATGCAGCAAGCTGAGGAAAGCTTTGCAAATGTCATCATTGGAGAAGGGGAGTCAATGCCGAGATACGCATTACAAATTTCCCCCATATTTAGGTGTAGATTGCAATCTGACAAATATTCAGCAACAGACATGCACAATTTATCTAATATCAATCCCACCGCCCTGAAATCTGCTCTTATACTGGATGGGAAACAGTACACATCTAGTACCTACTCCATGCTAGATACCATGCTTCATATAATCTCATTTAGTCCTCACAATGACACTGAAGTAGATAATATTTTTTATCCTATTTTACAGCTGAGGAAACTAAGGTTCAGAAAAACTAGCTCGAGGTCACACGGCTCAAACATGGTGGAACCCTGTAGAACAGATATCTTTAACTCTGCTTAACCCAGCATTACTTCAAGCTATTTTTTTTTAAACTGTCATATAACACTTATTAACAAATGCTCTCTAGACTGTATTCTGGGAAATGCAGCCTTATAGCATATAATTTTCTCCAAAAGGAAGAAAGAACCATAATATTGTTATGATATTTGTCTACTATAGAATGGGTTACATTGATTTATTAGCTGAGGGACCCATTCCCACATAGCAGCCTTGCAACTGGTTATGACTTAAATCCATGCCTCAGTAAAACAAGACGTTAGCACATATCATGAACCTATAAGATCTCATGTAAATATCTGAAACTGACTGCTGAATTCTTAAATGGCATGAGTCTGGGGGCAATAAAAAAACCAATAGAAACTTGAACTCAGGATCTATGCAAACATTCTCAATCCTAAACCAATAAAATAGCTTTAGTTCTCCCATCATCCCAACAGATTGAGGGGTACATTTGGTGTTTGGATCCAGAGCATGTTACCTTACAATGCATAAGGACATCTGTTCTTCCCAGAGCTGGCACTGCAGACTGGCTAATTAAACAAGTCTGCCAACTTGTAAAAATACCAACACAATTTTTCCCCAGCTTTCTGGATATCATACCACCTCCTTCAGTTAAAAAGCTTCTTGCCTCCTTGTCCAAGCTATCCGCTTTGAAAAATTAACTTAGCATGCCCACATCCATACCCCAAGTCATCTCAGCTGTTTGAAGCTTCGCTAGGCTCTCGCAGGCAGAAGACGATGTCAAGGATTCCTTCCCCAAAGCTGCCATGCTTTGCTAGGGAAACGTGAGTTCCCATCACTAAAGTCTCAGGCGTGGAGATAGCCTCAGACCTGTATAAAGCCTGAACCATGTCTCCCATTTCTATGGCCTGGGCAGACAGAATCCTAGCCTGATACAGCGCTATGTGACAGACATACAGTCCCTCTCCTCCAGAAGGATATATCTGGTCACTATTAACACTGAGAATGATTCAGATGGAAAGTCAATTTGAACTCAGTTTCCCTGGAAAGACTAGACAGATGAAAGGAACTGTCTTACCAGCCCATTTTCTGCCAGCTGTAAAATCTAAAACCAGTGAGAATGAACCCCAACATGTTATTTATAATCTCGGCTGTCTTCATGATACTTTGAACATGTTTCCTGTTCGTTCTGTACTGTTAACTCCTGACCTCTCATCTCACCTCACCTGTTTATCCCCTCTGCCCTTTGACTTCATGATTAATACTGCATATCTCATAGATACTAGCCCAGCTTTTCAGCTCCAGATGAGACTCTAACCCTTAAGCTGTGTTTGCTCCAGCTGCCTGCCCTAAGACTCAGAAAAATTTTATAGTCATACCCTAGTCTGGTTTACCCACTTCTGGTGCCACCAGGCTTTCCCTAGTCCATGATATTAATAACCCAGAGTAGCATAAACAAACAACAGAACCACCATGAACCCTGAAGTGTGACAGAACTGGGATCAAATCAGCATTGTCATTTAATGTAAGTTATTTAATCTCACTAAACCTGTCTTCTTTATAAAAAGGCTACTGTGACAACTAGGCATGATGCATATAAAGTGCTTAGCCTGGAAACAGGCAGGTATGTACTGAAAGACTGGTACTAAAATTATGATAAACAGCACTCAGGAACGGTATTAATAATAACTAGGACTTGTATTAACAAACCATTCCGTTTACAAACTGCATTTTGAAAGGATGAACAATCTTTCCTTTCATGGCATGTAAAGCTAACCTCTCTAGTTCTCAGTTTATCTAAGAAAAAGAGCTTTAAAATAGTATCTTAGATTAAATGAGATTGTGTACAAAGCACTTAGTCCAGTACCAAGCAAGGTATACAGTTTACTGTGCAGTAAGTAATAGTGGCAGGGGCAGTGGCAGCAGCCGCCACCTAGCCAGTGAATGAGAAGTTAACAGGCACCTTTCAATAGGCAGACCCTACCCAAGCTACCAGATACAGACATTTCAAAAATAAAAATTCTGTCTACAGCCATGCCACCCTGAACAAGCCCGATCCTGTCTCACCTTGGTAGCTAAGCAGGGTCGGGCCTGGTTAGTACTTGGATGGGAAACCACCTAGGAAGACCAGGTGCTGTAGGCGTAAAGAATAAAAAAATAAGGGATTGTAAACTGACAAGGTCCTTGCTATCTGTGAGGTCAACCAAGGGTTGCCTCCCCTAAAAAAAAAAAAAAAATCTGAGCCTCCTTTGAAGATTGTTTTACCTGATCTCAGAATCAAAGGGTTAGAGACAACCTAAGGATTCAAATCTGCATCCAATGCTTTGCTTATCTGAGCCTTCCTTGAAGATTGTTTTACCTGATCTCAGAATAGAGACAACCTAAGGATTCAAATCTGCATCCAATGCTTGAATCCCTACAATGGAGTAGTTCTCTAGATGCCTCTACTTCCTATACCTCGACCAGCCCCTTGGAGGCTTAGGCCCTGAGCAAATGCGGAGAACTTTAAGCAATTAAACAAATCTTTACTAAGCACCTACTATGAGTCAAGCCCATGAAAACACTGGAGATATAATTTTGAGCTCATGAATGGAGCTCTTCACATTAAAAAAAACGAGAAAACATGTAAAGTAGTACATTTCTTTTCACAAGACACAGAGGTCTATCCTACTAAGGTTACGTGCTGCCCTGGTTTGAGAGGGTTTTCTGCAAGGCTTATCTCATTTCCTTTCATGACAGCTTTCTGAACTGCATTTATTCCTCCTGCATTTGAATGGAAGGCTAAGCAAGTACATAATCATCTCCATGCCACCAATGATCGCTCTCTGGGAGTGGCTAGCAAGACCGATGTGAAGAAAGTCAGTGAGATCCCCACAGGACACCCAGTCTTTTGTAGGGGAGAGGATTCTGAAGTGGCACCTGCAAATGGCTAGGCTAAACTCATCAAGTGGGGGCTTACAGGAAAACATAGGATTGATCCCAAAGCTATATCAGCCCTGGGACACATAACCCAGAAGGAAATGCTTATGGGAAAGGAAACTTTAGCTAAATTATGTCAAGGACAGTTTAAATCAATAATAGAGTTAGCAGAAAAATGCGTGTCTAGTCCATCCTTCTTCTAAAACTGAAGGGCCTAGACAGGTTCCCTTGCATCCTCCACAAACATTTGGGCAATAGCAATGCTGCCGATGTGACTCAATACAGGACAAAGGAAAAATCAACAGTCTTTCCTCAGGGGACCTCCAACTCAACTCACTCAGCTAACTCTTTCAGTTCGTTTCTCTGCATATAACACATGTTCATTTAATCATGAAGTTTTGATGAAACGACCAGGAAGCAGATCCTGGGACAGGTACAAGAGGGGATGGGAGTTTGGTGGAGCCTAGTGGGGACTGCTTAGGGTCACTAAAGTGTGGCAGAGCAACACTCTGTGTCCTTCCACGGTTCCTTCCTGTCATAATTGCTACCTCTCATAAAACTGCCATTTACCGAAGGCCAGGTGTCTTTTATACATTGTCTTATTCTCATAATAACTATGTGAAATATGTGTTATTCCTCTTTATAAATAAGGAAACCAAGGCTCAGAGAAAAGCAACTTCTCCAAGGTCTCAAAACTGGTAGTAGAACTTAAGTTCAAATCCAGGTGTGTCCACTCCCAGCCATAAATCCACGTGGACTCAAAAGACATGTGACAGCTCCCTAGCTGATTAGGCTCTAGGCAGTCTGGCCGAGAGGCTGGTAAAGGCACAGAGGAATAACTTTTATATCTGATCTAGCAGAAGCACATCATGGAAGGCCTTGTAAATTTTTGACTACCATCCACTCTCCAGACATAAGTGTATGGGTTCTTTAGCGTAGGAAAAGGCTTTCTGATAAAACTAGTATAATGTAACTTAGAAGTCAGACAGAACCAGGCTTGCATCCATGCTTTGCCACTCGCTATTTACCCTTGGTGAAATCACTTAATAGTTTTCTCATCTGTAAAATGAAAATAACACCTAGATCGTTGGCAGGATTAACCAAGATAAATGCACATAATAGGCAAGCAATAAATGGTAGTTATTTATATTTTTAATAGATTGAGGCTAAGCAAGCACTTATCCAAGGTCACTTAGTAAATTAGCAGCAGAGGGAGGGTTTTGACTTCAAGCCCCTGATTCCCAAGCTGATTCAATTTCCATTAATTCAGTCCTTAAGGGTGTGTGTACATTCCAGCTAAGTCTCTTGCCTTCTGATCCAGTCCTACTATGTTCCAGAACTTGCTTCAGCAATGCTATATCTAGTCCTGGCGCTGATGGAGCAAATGCTAGAAGACCCAAAGAGGTCATTCAGAACAATAGTTATGACTTTTCAGCCTCAGTGCCTCCTGTGAAGTATTTTTTTCAAGCCAATGGCTTCCATATCTCACCTTCTAGTCCCTTACACCTCATCTTCTCTAACCTAAAGCTCCTTATCTACCCCATTGGTCCTGGTCTAAGAGCAAATCAGGAACAAAGTCCAGGGCTACTCCCTACCTAACGAGATAGATTTATCCCCTTTAGAGTTCAATCTGATATTCAGCAATACTCACTGGGCAATCCTGTCATTAGAGGGGAATTGGCTGAGATAATAAGACCAGCAGGTCCAACAAGGACAAAACAAGGAAAGAGACTATACAGGGTTACAGAGATCTGAATATGAGCCTAGGTCTACCATTCCTAGCTATGGAACCTTAGACAAGTCACTTATTACACCTGAGTTTCCTTATGTGTAAAACTGGATATAGTAGAGCCTACTTAGTAAGGCTATTATGAAAACTAAGAAATTAGGTATAAAAATTTTTAATTACTAAATTTTGAGCACTTACTAGGCAATCTGATTTACTTCCCTGAATCCTCACATTAAGCCTGTGATGTAGGTCCTGTTGTAAACCCCATTTTACAGGTGAAGAGCCAAGTCACAGGGAGGTTAAGAAACTCATTCAAGATTACAAAGGCAGGAAGAGACAGAGGCAGGATGTGAATCCAGGTTATCTGACTCCAGGCAGGGTTCGTCAACTTTGGCACTACTGACATTTTGGAACAGATCATTACTTATGGAGGCTGTCCACGATGTTCAATCACATCCCTGTGTCTATCCACTAGAGGCCAGTAGTACCCCATACCCCAACTGT
Source organism: Pteropus alecto (assembly GCF_000325575.1). Lineage (NCBI taxonomy): Eukaryota > Metazoa > Chordata > Mammalia > Chiroptera > Pteropodidae > Pteropus > Pteropus alecto. Next base: position 4,505,533 of record NW_006440132.1, read on the forward strand.
AACAACCAAAAATGTCTCCAGATGCTGCCAAAAGTCTCCTGGGGGACAAAATCACCCCCAGTTAGGAACCACTGCTTCAGAACATGACGCAGGACTAAATGCTCAATACATAGGAGTTCTCTCCCAGCCCAAACACTTCATTCATAGAGTCACTGCCTCTATGAGCTGTAATGGAGCTTATATAAATTCAATCTACTTGTTTAACTAACTGATGAGGAAAATAAGGCCTGAAGTCATGTTCCACTCATTCCCTGGAGGTCTTACATACTATTTGCTATCACAGCTTGAAGGGATAAGCAAATGGGAGCTTAGGAGATGACCTGGCATAGTTTCTTGCTTCATGCCCCCTTTTACCATTCTTTCCCCCACCCCCCATCCTACTATTTTTCAGCAGGTCTGGCTTCACAGTCAAGTAAATGAAGGTACCATGGCTGCTTCATAATAAGGGATCTTTGATTAATGAGTGAGGGAAATTCAACCTCTCACAGATAAAGTCAGGCTGAATCCCTGAACTCTGTTAAACTTCATACACTCATAGTTTCATACATTACTTCTAGGTTCTTGGGTTCCCCAGAACTCTGCTTCTCATGCAGAGACTTAGCAGCCCATGACGCCAACCCACAAATCTATTTAAAGTACTTTAATTTTATAGCGCAGTTATGACATCCCCACTCCATCATTCAAACCACCCCAAATCCAGTTCCCAACTCTCTTACAGTACGGAATTCAAACCTTTTGGGCTTTATATTACAAGCCTCACCAAATTCTTCAGTCATGGGCCCCAAATCCCTCTGACATAGATCCTTTAATCTGTTTCCAAATCTCTGCAGCCTTCAACCCTGCATTCCAGTTTAACACCCCAATCCCACACCTCAGATTTCTGCCCTCCCTCAGTGTGAGCCCCCAACTCCTGCATTCCATCAAGCACTATGCCTTCCTCAAACCTTGCACCTCCCTCTCACACACCCCATGCCATGTGTTGCCATCAAACCTTAGCCAGGTCCCTTCTTGCTAACAAGACACTGCTTCCCACTGATTCCCCGGAGAACTCGCCCCCTCAATCTTCCCCAGATTCCATCCAGAAAACGCTTACTCCTTAGCAAATAATGATAGCCCTAGACCCTGCTCCCTCTGATCTCTGATCTGGCGGCCTCAAATACCTTGCGCCCCTAGGTTCCCTCAAATCTCCTTAGATTCTGCATCCCAATTCTCATCAGGGCCCCCAGATTCCTTCGTACTTCCGAAAATCTGCACCCTGATCCCTCTAGGGCCTTCAGACCCCCTCCCATCCCCCCGATGCTGCACCTCATCTCTCTTCAGGGCCCCTACATTACCTCGTAACTCCCGAGATGCTGCACCGCGAAGCTTCTCAGAGCCCCTCACTCCCGTCCCCGAGCTGCAGGGCCTCGGAGCTCCTCAATACCATCGAATCCCCTCCAGCCTGCCCCTTACAGCCCCACCCCCACCCCAGTCCTACCCCTTAGATCCGGTCCCCATATCCTGCCATTCGGGCGTGGGCCGGCCGCTGCACGTCAGCGCAAACCCCCATCCCGCCACTCAGCCCTGGCCCACGACTCCGGCGGCGATCCCTCGTCCCCGACCCTCCTTCCCGCCCCCTACCTGACCGCCCGCAGCTCCGACGCGTCCACCGCCACCAGCCCACCCGCCTGCTGCCATCTGCGCACGCGCCGCTGCGAACCCTTTGGCGGGCACCAATTCGCAAAGCCAGCTGTCTGTCACTGATCCCCGCCCTCTGAGGCATGCTGGGGCTTGTAGTCTGCCAGGCCCGAGCGCTTAAGGCCCAGTGGCCGGGTAAGGGCAAGCTCTCAGCTGAGAACCGTGGGTCTTGGCAACATGTAGTTCAGCTTTCTGGCGCTATTATACAGATAAAGAAACAGAGGAAAGGGGCCAGCCCAGGTTCACTGCCCAAGTCAAGAGGTAAGCCCGACGCCAATCTGTGTCTTAACCCTTTGATAAACAATGACCTCTAGAAGTGGTCCTCAAAAGCTATGGCCCCTCTCTGAACCTCAGCTCTCCCATCTGAGAGATGGAACAAGGAGAGAATACAACTTCCACTCTGAGGCAAGTACAGAACCCTGACTCGCTTAGAAAGGTAGTTCCTCCCAGTGACACACCACAGCCTAGAGACAAGTTTATCTGATAAATTAGTCTTTTTAAGAAGTCCTTTGCCTACTTGGCTGGGAGGCACTGATGCCAGAGGTAGATATGAAAACACAGTGTAGCTCCCTTTTCCGGCAGACACTGAAGCTACCCAGGTCCCAAACTCAAGTGTAGCTTTGGGGGAGAATTTTATTAAGTGGGAGATGGTCTTGCCTATTGGCTAGCGAGCACCTGTGGCCCTTTAGATAGTTTGGGGCCAATTACTGGTTCCTGCAGGTGAACATATAGTTTAGCTTAGGATGGGGAAGGGAGGGGTTTGAAGTAGAATGGGCTTGGACTTAAAATCCCGCATAAGTATGTGACACTGCGCAATGATAAAACAAACAAAAACAACAAGGACACTACCATCTTTGAGTGCTTAGTATCTGGTGCAACTAAACACTTCACACGCATAGCTCACTTAATCCTCATAATGACCCTATGAGATAAGTAACTGGTGCCCAGGTGATTAAATAACAAAGCCACATGTTCATAAGTATAAAGCCCAGATTGGAATCAAATTCTACCTGAGAACCCACCCTCTTAACCTGCTTTAATCTCTCTGCCCATATCTCTAATTTAAGTGAGATTCACTATAAGGACTGAGATCCTTAATGCATAATGATATGCATTTAATTAACGGCAACTTTATTATCATTAGCTCTTACACTCTTCAGACTACTGGATTCAGAAGCCCCAACTCCCTGCATTTCAGAGATTGAGGGCAACAGGAGGCTGGGTTGGCATACTTAGTGGCATCCTTTGAGCAGGCTTGGGGACTGAGAGCACCTGGATTGACGTAGAGCTCTGGGGCTATCTGACACTAAAGGGATATGCTTGCAGTCCAGGACCAGCCAGGGTCTGATCGAACATGCCAGGAGTGGGCCAAAGAGGATGCTCAGCCAGACGGAAAGGCCCCGGGGCAGACAAAATTGACAGACAGTGGGTCAGACAGAACCTTGCAGGGCTAGGAGAGCAGGGGTGCTTGCTTTTCCCACATTCCTGGGCTCCTGGGAACACTAAGGTGCTCACTGCATGCTCAGCAAGTACCAGGACTTATAACTTGATTTCTAGCAAAGCACATACCAGGTTGGGCTTCAATTATCCACTTCCTTGCAGTCTTCACCAATGAGCTGTGCAATCCCTGAAGGACAATGCCCATTTGTTGTCACATCTATTAGCACAGTGCCCAGCACATAAGAGTTGCTGAGTGAGTCAGACTCAGAAATGCAGTAGTTATGTATGTACTGCAAAGGAATATTGTGAATGTTATATGACTTATAGAGCTAAAGCTTTTAGGACACTGCCTGATAAAGTATAAGTACTCTATGAATGCTAGCTACTATTGCGTTGTTATTATTACTATCCTCGACAAAATAGTGTTCTTTTTTTCCCTTATCGGCATCTGAATTTTGAGGAGGAAGAGAAATTTCTTGCTAATAGGTCGTAGGGGAGAAAATTAAAACTCTAATTTCTCCTAACCAAATTTATCTGAGTCTAGATGTTTATAATTGCTAGAATTTTCATGAAATAATATAAAATTATATCTGTCTACTTGTGTTATTTATCTATCATTGTATAACAAATTAACCCTAAACCTTTCAGTTTAAAACAACATACATTTCTTATCTCACTCAGTTCCTGTGAGTCAGGGATCTGAGTACAGCTTAGCTAGATCTTCCTCTTCGCAGTATCTCATAAGGCTGGAATCAAGTTATTGGCCAGGGCTGGGTCTCATTCTAAGGTTTGACGGAGGAAGAATTGGCTTCTAAGATCACTTATGTAGTGTTCTCTGAGGGCTGTTGGACTGAGGGCCTCAGTTCCTTGATGGCTTTGGGCTAGAAACTGTCCTCGATTCCTTGGCACATGAGTCTCTCCATGACAGTTTGTTTCATCAAAGCCAGCAAGAGAGAGTCTGTGAACCAGACAGAAGTCACAGTCTTTTGTAACCTAATCACAGAAGTGACATCCCCTCAATGTTGCTGTATTCTGTTGTTTAAAAGCAAGTAACTAGGGTATAATAGGCAATGCATATCGAGAGGTGAGATGGTTGCAGGCCATTTTTAGAGGCTCCCTCCCTCAGTCCAGCTCCTTACTCCCTCCTTCTGTTCCTTTTATTTCTTTTTTTTCCCCTCCCTCACTCTCTTATTCTATATATGTATATATGTATGTACCCAGCTATCTGTCTGTCTGTCTGTTATTATTCTTTCTGCTGAAACTCTGACTCCAACCTCCATATGCTATACTCAGTCCCTGTGTGCTGCTCAGTCTAGCCTACATCTGGCATATGGGAAGTGTTCAATAGATGTTTGAATTCAGGTTACATTTACAGTATAAAAGAGCAGTTTAAAAGAATCAACTTTTCTACCACCTTAATGTAACCATCATATTTGTTATGTTTACATATATATGTAAACATTTACAAAGTCCCCCTTTAATCTGTTCAGACGTACTTATGATGATGCTGAGTACCTAACAAGTGTTTTCCCAATAAACCTGTTTTTATATTTTATTTACTTACTTTGGGAAAATATTAAAAAAAATTTTTTTCCTGGCCTCCATAAGTTGTCAAACTGGCCACAGTTTGTCAAGTGGACAAGCTCACCTTTGATCATTTAACCATCACAAATAAGATTGCATAAATGCCCTTGTTCAAGGAAGTTATTTATTTATTTTTCTTGAGCTGATATGCCAACCGCTGGTTCAAAAATTTGAAACTTTATTTTAATAGCAAAAACATTTATGTGCATTGATAAGACCCAATTTGTAAGTGGGAATGCATTTAGAAGAAATATCCAAATTATATACAATGTAGATGTGGATAATCCCTCCTCATTTTACTCTCCAGCAATGATTGTCCTTAGTGATTTTGTGTAATCCCTCGGGCAGCCCTCCTTTCTTAGTGTTTCACTGAGAAAAGTACACGTACAAGGAGAGAAGATGGTATAGTGAACCCATGTGTGCTCATTTCCCTGCAATACTTATCAATATTTTGCCAATTTTGCTTCAGCTGTCTCTCACCCCTGATTTGTTTTTTGTTGCTGGAGTCTTTTAAAGCAAATCCCAGATAGCATGTCACTCTTCTTGTAAATACCTCAATATGTATCTCTAACAGATAATAATTTTTTTAAGGTAATCTCGACATCATTATCACATCTAATAGTTCATACTTAAATTTCTTTAATTGCTTCAAAATATCTTTCTATAGTAGGTGTGTTTGAATAAGGATCAACATGTCTACATGTTGTTCGAGGCCTCCTCTAATCTATAGGAGTTATACCTATAACGTTGCCAGTGCCATTATTCGTTAAAGACATTGACTCATTTGTTTTTTAGAACTCTAGGAAACAGATTGCTTTCTCTCAGTGTTTTTTTAACTAGCTCCTTTCCCCTAGGGAATTATTACTTGTTTTGTCCTGTGAACTCCTTTTGTAGAATGATGAAGACTATAGATCCTTTTCTCAGAATAATGTTTTTGAAAGTATAAAATTAAATGCATGGGACTATCCAAGAAAGAAATTATATCAAGATATAGTTATCAAAATGTTAAAAAAGGCAAATTTTTAATAAGTAATGTATGTGCTCTTTTATTAATGACAAGATCTAGTGGAGACTCTAATAGCTATAATAATTTCTAAGTTGAACATAAATTATTAAAATATTTGTAACATCCGTCATGTGATAGAAATATACGTGAATCTTCAATAGTACAGCAGATTGCCCGCAATGAACTATTGTGATTTCATAATTTTAAGAAAATGTTAAATTGCACTTAGAAGATACTGAAAATAAAGATGTATTTTTTCCCCTGCACAAGTTTACAGACCCTTGAATACTATCCACGGGCCCAAAGACCACCAGCTGAAGTATACAGGCCATGCCATGCCCTTCCTGTGGCATCATATCAAAGGCACTTAATGTCTGGTTTTACTACTTTTAGTGATCTTAAGATTTAAAAGCAGATCAGGTGCTATAAGTCTGATCCATTGATTAGAAAATTTCTCATCAGCCTTTCTCTTAATGGTTTTAGGATTCATTGATGATAGCTGTCTAGATCTATTTTGTTAGATTGAAAAATAGTAGTATTCTGATTTTATCATTCTTCTTGCCTTTATAAACTGCAATATTTCTATAAAAACGAATACTTGATTCCTTTACTAATCTTTAGAATAATAAGCTGGTCTCCTAGCCATCTTCAGTGGTGACCAATGAGCTGTGTTCATTTGTTTTTTGGTTTTGGTTTGGAGAACATTATGAATTACAGGAAATTTCTTTATTTGATCTGTTTCAATAAAGTATAGCCATTACTTACTTTGATGTTCAATTTATTCAACGTCAGGCCAGTGTGAGCCCCTCTGAACTGGCTTCTATGTTCCTTTCAAATGACCACATTAGTCTTTGGCAGCGATCTTGCTTTTTGGCACGGCACAATCCTCCAGGCTCAGCGTGTACCATACCTATTCCAGACTTGGGATAAGGAATTTTTCCAAGAATCTTTTGTTCCTTTTAGTGGGAAATGATATTTAAAAACAAGAGCCTGAGCATTAAGTGTATTTATTGCTATTCGAGTGCCATTACTTCTACGCCTTTTCAGTGGACAGAGCTATGAAATGTTTATTTTTTAAAAGAGAAAAACAAATTATAAGTTTATGTGATTTTCAGTTGAAATTTTAATGCATATAATATTTCTCAACTTCTTTGACTATAGACTTGGATTGGTTGCCTCTTATGCAGATAATCTCAGTTCCTAATGGCAGTCGCGTGATGGCTTGTTTGCTGTGGCCCACAATATACACATAAGAGTTTCAAAATAAACAATACCAGTGTAACAGCTAGCAATAAGTCCACTTCATCAAGTTTAAGATTTATTTGCAGATTCTTTTTTTCTTTGGAGTATTTCTCACTAAGCATGTAAAATCAAAATACTATATTTTAAAGCCACTCAAAATAATTATTTTCTCTGTGTGGTTATGCCATGGCTAGGTTTTTTTTTCAGTTTGCATATAATTTGTAAAGATTGTTTTTGTCTTTTGTTTAGAATGTAAAATATATACATATAATAATTTTATGTGGTTTTAAAGTTAAAACTTTTAAAACAAAATATACTAAAAAAAGTCCAGCTTCTACCCTTGTCCTTTTGACCCTGGTTCTTCACTCCCTTTTTGAGTAACCATTTGTTTTTGTTTTGGTTAATTGTTTCAGTGTTTCTTTGTGAAAAATTATATCTGTCTATCTAATTTCTATATAGATATATTTATATATATAAATGTCCTATATGTTTACATAATGTGTATTATTATATTTCTTACACACAAGAAAGCACAATAAACACTTCTGCACTTTGCTTTTTCCGTTTAATAAAACATTTGTGATTACTCCATATCACATATAAAGGATTGCCCTAATTCTGTTTTAAGTTCATACATTCCACTGTGTGGCTGCAGCATAGTTTTTTGACCAATTCCCTATAATTTCTGATTCTAAGGGTTTTATTACCAATTTCTATAACATAATGGGAAGCAGTAACAGAAATTGCACATTCAGTCTCCAGAATTTACAACTGCGTAAGCCTGAATCTTCAATAGTATAGCAGATTGCAAGCAACTTAAATAGTGGAAACATGCTTATAAGTAAGACAGGTCAAAGCGGAAATCTAGTTCTTCCCAGCCCCTGAGTTCACCTCCTTGAGCTTCCATTTCCTCCTGTTTAAAACACAATAATGAAATCTACCTCTCGTTGTTGTTAGGATTTCTAAAGACCAAATGGGACAATGTATGCAAGGCAAACAGCAGAACAACTGGCCTGGAATATGTGCGTGTAAAAATCATAGCTCTTATTAATATTTATTTTACTGATTTCCTCAATGATAAGACAGGGAATTCCTGATGGGTCTTAGCCCTTTATTTTTTTTTTTATTTTAGTTTTTTGATGGGTGAGCTCTTTATCCTTACCCTGTCCCTAGCAGTACGGCTACAGGGAATAGGGAAGCTAATGGGAAAAGTAACTCACCTTGAATATGTTTTCCAAAGGTGTTGCCTGTCAACATGTTTAAAGGTGATCTTTTAACTTGAGTGTTGTTAAGATTTTGGTGAGAACAGTTACAAGAATGACAGCAAGACTGGAGCCTCCTAGAAAGTGGTCAGAGGGTGGCAGTTTGTTTTCTGCTGGCCATTCAAACCAAAGCCTCTACCTGAGCCCACCCTAGGTTTACACCTGTCTCCATGTTTGAACCTGGTAACCTCCCGCTGGCCCCAGGGCTGCCTTGTTGGCCTGCTTTACTGCCTTAAGGTCATGTCCAAGTAGGACAATCTGGGAGTCTCCATGCGATGCAGGTCCTTAGCATCTCAGTGTTCTTGTTTCCTGAGTCCTGTCCAGGAATGACTGGGCATTTCCTCCTTGACCTCCAGCCTAAGAAGCTACTGGAAGAAGGAGGAAGGAATTGAGGAGCTCATCTTGGAATCCTTCCTTAAAGGGATGAGTTTCGAGCAGTTTTTAAGAAAGAAGGAATGTGATCCCAGGAAGAAGGCAGGCCTCCTATTAGTGATGTTTCTGTTCCATTGGGTACTAAAGGGACTTTGGGGTCAGACCCTGAATGCCTAATTGTCATCTCACAGAACCTCTGTTTCCTCAGTTGTATAAAATACATTTATAAAAATTGTAATGTTCCTAGCCCAAATCCCAGTCACGGGTACTCAGTGAGATCCAAAATTTCTTGTGCTTGGCAATTAGAAGGGCAACTCAGGAAATGTGAATTTCCTCTCTGCCCCCTCATCCTACCACATCTTAAAAGTAAAATTAAGTTGTTGTGAATAATACTAGTAATAGTCAGAACTAAAATTTCTTGGATGCCAGGGGCATATGTTATTTTAAATTCTAGCAACAGCTTTGTATTGTTGATGATATCCTTAATTTTATAAAGAACAGAGATTCTGAAACAGGAAGTCTCTCAAGCTTGTTCATGGTCACATGCAGAGCCTCGGCCAGCCCCTAAGTCACCTTTTGTATGTAATGGTGCTCTTCCACTTGGGTTCAAGCCCATGGGCACAGGCCTGTCTAGTGGGGCTGAGGCTGGATTCAGTCACCACTCACCCCCTTGCCTTGTCACAGCCGTGCAGCACACGACTTGCATAAATGTACCCAGAAGCCCTGGTTGCACACATAGAAATTCAAACCCAGACCTGCTTGACATTCAGACCACATCTTTTCCATTGCTACCCGGAAGTTCATCCTCTTCCTAGTTCCTTCAGGATCCTACTCCATCAATTATCACTTCTTTCTGCCTTGTCTCCAGCCTCTCCCATATCCTTCTCTTCTGGCTTCTCCTTCCTAGCCGATATCCTCAATCAAATGTTTATACTTGTGTACCACTAGGATTGGAACAAAACATTGTTTCAGTAGTTTCTCCACCTCCATCCCCCTCCAGTATGTAGCTCCAAACCAGACGAACCTTCTAAGCAAATACTTAAGAACCCTTGAACACCACACTAGGCTTTCTTATGTCATAACCAAGCCTTTCCTGTCTCTGCCACTGTCCTCAGAGCCTCACAAGTTGCTTTGCTCACAGCCATCCTTCTTTGGTTTGGAAGAGCCGACTCATTTTCCCCAAGAGCAATCATCTTAATCAGGCACTAGAGGGCAGCAGGAGATCACACATGACATTTTTTTCCCGCCTCCCCTTACTGGCCACAGCCTACCTTCTCTCAAGAGGCAGGAGGAAATAACTCCAATTCTGACTGCTCTTTGAACAGCAAAAGGGAAGAAAATAAAGGAGGGTAGGGGAGATAGGAAAGTCTGAGCACACCTTAGTCTGTGGTGGGAAGGCCCACTTTTCAGTCCTGTGAGAAATACTGGAGTTCTTCGGTTCACACCTTCTTTAAGACAAATAACACAGCAGAACCACATTGATATTTTAGTGGTTAAAAAAATCTATTAAAAGAATTCTAATGTGCAAACAAACAAAAGACATCACCCACTACTGGGCTGTAGGGCAGTGGCCAGGAGTCCCTCTCCCTGCCCCACGGAGAGTATGACCTTTTACAGAGATCTAACTGCTTTCCCTTGAAACAGGTATCCTCTTGTCAAGTGTCCTCCATGTCACTCTGAGCCTCAATTTCCTCATCTGTAAAAGGAGCAACAATCTCTGCTTTGTAGGATGATGGTGAGGACCATATGCGATCACGGGTGTAAATCAGCTAGGGCTGCGTCTCTCATTTGATGCTCAGAGTAATTCAATGAGACATCTGTATTCCCATTTTACAGATGAGGAAAGTAAGGTTGAAGAGGTGAAGTCACTTGCCTGGATCTGAAATCAGGTAATCTGGCTCAATAGTTTTGGATTTCAGCGTTCAATTCTACCCTTGTCTACTGCGTTCCACTACATAGCAAACAGGTAGTTTTAACCATACTGCCAAGACATTCCTGACAGTATGGCTAAAACACCAGCAGATTACAAGGAAAATGTATAGATTCAGATATGCACAAGAATTGAATGCTGAGGTGATGGCCAATGTATGGAAGAAATGACTCTGATGATTCTCTTGATACTCTAGAATTTGTAAATTCCCCATTAGGTTCTGTTTCTCATTGATCCTCCAAATATTCCAAGATTTAGGTACTAACATTATTGACATTTTACAGATGAGAAAACAGAATCTTAGAGAGGTTAAGTAACTTGTCCAAGGTCACCCACTCAGCTGGAAATGGAAGAGCTGGAATTCCAACCCAAGCTGCCCCTCTGCGATTGGGCTTACTATTTGTGTATTTAGGGAAGAAGCTCTGAATTAGGTTAGATTAGGAAATCGGTTGTCTTAGAATTTGGCAGTTTTGTAGACCTTTTTTTTCAATCTCTACTATTGCTTCCCTTTCCATTCCTCAAATATGCACAGCACACACACACGCACATACGCACTCACACTCACGCTCATACTTATCAGAAGCCTCTCAAGACTGTCCCATAGTTCCTTGGATGGAGCATTCATCCACATAGTTAGGTGGTTAATCTTAGCATGAACCCCCAGTAGCAGGGGCAGCCTTGAGTACTTCAGATAGGGCATCTTAATAGTGTAAAGTGCTTAATTCCTGGTCTGGGGTCTGGCTCTGCTGCTTGGGATGAGAAATGCAGTTCCTTGGTGGGAGGCCATCTGGGTATAACAGAGCTGCCCCATAAAGGAATTGGAGTCCTAAAGAGAGAATGAGTTCTGCATCTTAGAAGTGTCCCAAAAAATGTTGGAGGATGATTCGGTGGTGAATGAAACATTAGATGGAATTTCTGACCAGATGACCTTTAAAAATGCATTTTACTCATGAGATCCTTGAGCCCATGAAAGGGGTGGGGGCCTGGAGGTGTTGTGAGGGGGTGGGGGGGACAGGGGAGGCCCAAGTGTTTGCAAAAGAGATGACTCATTGTGCAGGAATGAGAACTAGAGCTACAAATTTTGGGGGAGAGGAAACGTAAACAATAGAACAGTGGAACCAGGTACCAAAAGCTAGACTAGTTATTAGCTGTGTGGCCTTGGACAAATTACCTTTCCTCTCTGAGCTACCAATGGTATCAATAATGTAAGGTTAAGACCATCTGTCTTTGAGACTGTACTGATAGGTTGAGATCATGGGTTTGAATTCTGATAAGTGTTACATGAATGGGAGAGATTAAAGAGCAAAAATTTCAGATCATACATTCATCCATTTCGTTATTCATATTTTTACTTGCAAACTGTCTACGTGACATCAGACAGTGAACTCTGTGCTGGGGATGCAAATGGTCATTAAAATTGGCATGGTCCTCACTCTCCTGGAGCTCTCACAGTGCAGTTGGGGGGGCACATATTCATTTAACTAGCACATTAGCTAAAACTAAGTATGTGACTGTAATGATGGTGGTGATATAAATGATTCAGTTGATAATACAAATTGAGAATAATCAAAATATGGTTTATGAATATATGGTGTTCGAAAGTGCAGGCATACTTCGGAGATATTGTGGATTCAGTTCCAGACCATGGCAATAAAGTGAATACTGCGACAAAGCAAGTCACAAATATTTTTTTGTTTCTCAGTGTGTATAAAAGTTATGTTTACACTACACTGTAGTGTCTTAGGTGTGTGACAGCATTATGTCTAAACAAACAATGTACTTGCCTTAATTAAAAAATACTTTACTAAAAAATGCTATCATCTGAACCTTCAGTGAGTCACCATCTTATTGCTGGTGGAGGGTCATACCTTCAATTTGGAAAAATACCACAATATCTGCAATGGGCAGTAAAGTGGTGTCCAGTGAAACGAGGCATACTTCTGTATATCTGAGTTGGTCCCTACGCTTCTTCTAATGTATTCATTGGCATAATCTTCCTCTGCTCCTAGATGAAAATGTCAATAGGGCACATCTAATCATTGTGACTTTAATAGAATAGACAGTGCTATAGGCATTTTAAGTTACTATCACAGTTTCAAATCAGGAATTAGGATGTCCAGTCCAAGATTTTAATCAAATTTCTAAATCTAACAAATTAAATAATACCCAGTGGGATCATTAAGAGGTAGGGCAAGGTTGGCCTTCATTCTGTTTCTCTACCTTGCACTTCTTTCCCTCCAAGTTCAAAGCAGAAGGAGAGAGAAGTGGTGAGGATTAGGAAGATCTTACTTGCCCCCGTACCCTGGTACCTGGCTCTGTGTTCTCTGGTCCCGACAGATTTTTCAAGCTAGCCATCTCTCTTGGGAGCCTTTTCAGGGGCTTTCCAGCAAAACCCGTTGCTAGGGGCTCCTCCCAAGACCTGAGAGTATGTAATTTCTCTTTGATTGTCTGCTGCTGGTCCCCCTCCATCTTCTGTTTCTCTGGCTGCCCACCTCATGGAGATCCTCGCTCTGGGGATCTGCCCTGCCCCTCCGCCCCCGCCAACCTCTGTTAGAATTCCTCTTGGGTAGGACTCAAAAGAGTTCCAGGCTAGCTCTTTTTCCCATATCTGTTCCACAGAAAGTACTCAAGCATTTTTCACACTGGCAACCTCTGGATTTGGGGCTAATCCCTGTTCAGCCCCTCTCGTTCTGCTGCCACGGGCCACTAGAGCTTTCGCGGGTAGAGTAAGACCCTAGTCCATTCTCTTCTCAGCTGCCAAACACAACGAGGTTTTCCAAGAGGCGCTCTTGAGTTTCTTTCTCACAGTGCTTGAGGTTAGAAGGTAGCGTCTTCTCCATGTCGCACACGGGGAGTTGGGAACTCTAAACACAAGATAATATCTCCATGCAAAGCAAATCTCCCCTAAATCTATCTTATCTACTCTCTGACCTTGTTTTATTTCCTTTTCTGGCTGAGGTTTTTGGAGTTATGAAACAAGTTAGGATTCGTCTCCTTTGAAAAGTCTGCATATAGGGGCTTGGCTTTGGATTTCCACTTCTATTCTGTTTGGTGCCTCCATAGAAATTTCAGTTTAAAATCCTACTACAGCAACGGCAATGATAATTATAACAACCACTGCAACAATAATCACAACCGATGCTGATTGAGTGCTTAACCTTTGCCAGACACCTTATTTAATCCTCACAATAACTCTTTCAAGTCAGTATGATTATTTATAAAGGGCACACTGACGGCGCTGAACTTTTTGACTGTTGGGCTGAGAAGTTCAGATGGCACAACACCCAAGCGCAGACCTTGCCCATGGCATTTCAAATGGCTCCTTTCCCTTTGTGAAGGGTATTTGTGTGGGTCCTTGAGTCAGGCCTCAGAGCAGTTGATTTCTTTCCCCTAACAGGAGACAGTAACTCCACCTAAGAAATTATCCCATTTCAGCAATTCCTGGGAGGCCACTGCGGTAATAAAGGCCATTCTTTATGATATAAAAGTCTCACCCTCTTTCCCCCACCCTTAACGTTTCTAATTTGAGCCCCTCTGGTCCCTGTGGAGCCTTTAAATGCTTCAAGTGCAAGCCTACTGCCAAGCAAGCCTGTCTGACTCGGGAGGCAGCGCCCTGAGCTGTGGCTGAATATTGAACAAACATTCACACAGCCCTGGCTCTCCCAGAAGCCCTTAGTTTGATGCCTTTGTTTTCTTTTCTGGATGAGGGCAAGCAGTGCCATCACCTCCTGCCGAAAAGCCCTGGCTGCCCTCCCAACGAGGAGTTGTCACTTCAACCGAGGCTGCTTTTTTTCTTTTTCTTTTTTTTTTTTTTTTGGGGGCAACAAAATAATACCCCGCAGGAATTTGGGGGGAGAAAAAGAGAGTTCAGTTGGCAGGTTCTCAAATGAATGGGTTGTAGTGTCATTGGAACTGAATTGGGCTTGAAACCAGACATGATCCTATTTTGGAAGCATTGTTCAGAGGGATGGGAAATGTGAACAGAGGATAAGTCTCTTCAAAAATGCTCTTCATCCTTGCCTGCTGAAGATGGCCTGTTTTAACCAAACTCTCCCATCCTCTCAGTGGCAAAGGCCTGTGTGAAAACCTAGAGGAGGTCAGGACAACTGACAAGTCGATCAACTACTCATCCATTAACTTTCACCTGAGAGAGCTAATTTTACTTTAAGAAGAGGTTGTCAGTTGCTTGTGAGCCATCAATTAAGTGTCAGTCTTGAAGTTCACAAATCTTGGTTCTTGGACGCGTCAATGCTTTGCTAAGGTAGCACAGCGATCGGGGTATGTAAATATGTTATATATTCAACAAATATTTATTGAAAGTATCATTGAAGGCCTACTGTGTTCCAGGTACTGTGTAAAATGGATTTGGAAGACTAATACTGTTTTGGCCCTCATGGACCTCACAATCTGGAGACATGTACAGGTGATACGTAGAACAGGATGCTATGAAGATCTTTAATGTGAAACCCGAATATAGATTGGTGGCTTGCAATGGAGTTCAGAGAAGGCTTTTCTGAGGAATTTTTACTTGAACTAATATCTAACGGATGAGGGGAGTTAGCTGGGAGAAGCCAGAGGCTAGGGGTGGAATCGGGGAAAGGGAGAAGAGCATGCGCCAAGACTGAAAAAGAAAGACACAGGATATATGTAAGGAACTCAAAGGCCACTGTAACTGAGGTTAAGAAAATTAAGAGGAACAGGGTAAGAGATCAGATTGGAGAGGCAGACAGGTTGTCTAGATCCCACATTACTTAATGCGTCATCTTAAAAAATTTGGTCTTTATCATAAGAGCAGTGACATGTCATGGAAGAGTTTTAAACAGAAGAATATAGGGTACACTTTTTAAAAAGATGACTCTAGCCATTGAGTGAGGTTAGATCAGAAGCAATTAGCTTTGGCAATTGTAATGCCTAAAGAGGAATAATTAATGGAATGGCTAATGGTCTTCCGTGATGTAACTTTCATCCAGATCATAACTTAGGCATGACACAATCTTTATAAAAAGGATCATTGTTAATAAATGTGCAGGGGACTTAGAGGTAAATTCATTTCCCCATTTAGGTCTTGGGTTCCTCACTTGTTAAGTGATGATGCTGGACCACATGGTACCCAAGTACCTTCCTTTTGTAAAACCAGCCTTTAAGTTTAGCTGCAAATTCTATACTGCTACTGCAGTACAGTTTTCAGCCTGGACTATGGGCTTTTAACTCCTCTCGTTGACCTGACAGATTGAAAAAGCTAAAGATTTGTTGGACAAAAGCAGACCAGCAGAAACCTATAGCTTGTTTTATTGTTAAATGAATAGTTATATCTTTAACCCAAGGGCTATGAATGTTTGTTTGATCAAGGGAATTTTTACTCCCAATGCCATGTTATATTTCATCCCAACTAAATTGTGTGCATAGGACAAGGTGCTATGAGGAGAAGGGCATCTGTGTTTTAAAATAAGAGATAAAAACAACAGTTGAAGTGATGAATTGGTTCTCAGCAGACTGGGACCATGTGCTGAAAGGGTCACTAACTCACCATGTGCTCTTGGAAGGTAATTTTCTTTCTTTGGGATATAATTTTCTCTTGTTTAAAATCGGAGAATTTTACTAGATTAGTGTTTTCAAAGATATACTTTTTCAATAGTTTTTGAAAGATGTCTTATGGAGAAAAGATGCTCACATTATTTTTCAGTAATTTTATAAATCCAAGTGTATTAATGGTCCAATTGATTCCAATGTTTTCCTTTAATCTATCATTCTGCTACATTCCTGTGTGACTATAGATGGATCCTCAATCTGAGACTCAAGTTTTCCCATCTGTAAGTTAGAGCTAGAGCAGAGGTTTCCATACTTTTTCTGTAAAGAATCAGATAGTAAATATTTTAGGTTTTGTGGCCATGAAATCTTTATTGCAACTACTCAGTTCTGCCATTGCAACCATACTCAATAAAATGAATGAGGGTGGCTGTGTTCCAATAAAACTTTATTTACAAAAACAGACAGAGGGCTGGATTTGACCCATAAGCTATCTCTTACTGACCTCTGGGTCAGAGTGTAGGCTAACTGCCCCCTAACGCCCTCGCAGCTCTGACTCAACCCATTCCCCTTCTCTCTTGAATGGTTATTTTTTCTCAAATTTGAAGTCATTCTTCTCTAAAACTATCCCTCTGGCCTGCACTTCCAAAAGTCATCATCATCTTTTGATGTGTCTGTGTATAAGACTGTCTCCATCTCCCCAGCTGCTGAGATGCCTTCTTCGCAGCTTTGTTTTGTTTATCATAGTAACTACCCTTCTTTAATCCCTCTGAAGGATTGCTTAGCTGGAATTTGCCTGTCTTCCTCCTCCAGAGCCTTTGATGTGATGCTCATAAGTATTTGCTGACAGCCAGACAGAAAAGGTGGAGCCCAGATCCCAGGCCCTGAGGCCCAGAGAGTAATGAATGAAGCCCACATTTATTTGTATTTCTAATTGGCAAGCCCATTTCCAGATCAGCTGCATGTCACTGCAAGCTGAGGGCAAGGGCAGGAGACAACCCTCCTTTTTTTCCCAGGGCCCCTGTTTCCATTGAGGCAAGAACTTGCCTTGACTTCACCAGGCTTGGAAGAAGCTGCCATCTGGAGCAAGCTCTCCCTTCTGCTTTTAGAACAGTGCTCCCCTCGTTTGCCACTCAGACTGTGTGCATTGCACAACTTTGAGGACACCATTCGCATAGTCTGTGATGTCAATTGAACCCTCTGGGTTGTACAAATCACTTTGTTTCATCAAGATTTTTAATATAGTCATAGTCCCCTCTCTTCTAGAAGTCCATTCTATAAAACAGATATAAGTAGAACTGCTCTATTTGAGGTTGAGATGTGGGTTTAGAGTTTTGCCCACTTGGTTTTCCTATTGCCCTCTGCAAATAGCTGCTCAGATTCTTCCTGGTATCTCTAGAATTCCTCAGAACTTTGGAGCCTTTGGATTTGACCATGAATGTCATTCTAGCCATCCAGAGTTCCATAATCTCCTTTGATTAAGTCTCAGATACATTCCTAGCACCACGCTAGGCACTGAAGAGTTGAAGACAGGAGTGGGAGGCATGGCCCCTGGCCTCCAAGGGCTCATAAAATGGTTGGAGAGGTCAGCAGAAAATGGGATGAGAAAATGAGCTTAGCAAGATAAGATCTGAAAGCAGAAATTCTTACTCAGAGAAAAAGGACTGGAGCAAGGAGAAAAGACTTCCTGAAGAGGCTCACAGTAGAATGGAGCATTGAGGGGTGGTAAAGATTTGCAGAGACAGAGGCGGAAAGTAGGACAGGGTGAGCAAAGGCACAGAAGGGGGAGATACTAGGGTATGGATCAAGAGAGACAGCACAGAATGGAGCATGGATGAGTCAGATCTCAGTGTGCACATGAAGAATAAGGCAGGAAAAGAAGCTTGCGCAAGGGAGCAGATGAGCACAGAAAGAAGGGAATCATGTCTTTTCTTGATAAGTCCACTTCTTTCTATCTCATTTACTACTCATAACGATTTCACGTGGTATCATAAACCCCATTTTACAGAATTAATTACTACACACTCTTGGACATTAACAGATTTTTTTTCAAGGTTTCATTGTTATTATCAAGTAGAATTGAGATTTAAACTGAAATTGACTTGACTCCAAAGCTTGTGTTTCCCCTATAACATGGGACTTCATGAAAAAAATTATAAGACTAAAATGAGTTTATAAAAGACAGGTTAGAATTTGTGTATTTTGACAGTAGACAGAAAGGAATTTCTGGTTGGGAAAAATATCCTTGAATATTTACGTCTTGCAAGGTCCTTGGAGCATCCTCTAGTCCAACTTACCATCTTTAAATATGGAGAACGTCAGTCCCAAGGAGAGCGAGGGGATTATTTAATGTAAACGATAGAACAGGACTCCACTCTGGTCTCTGAACCCTCAGGCCAGTGCTCTTTTCAAAGCCTCAGGAAGAAACCACTCTAGCATGTTTTTCCTTTTCAGTGAATACCAGCTCCTTAGCACAGCAGATTTCTTATGGGATCAAGAGTCTGACCTTTTGAACAATACCAAATTTATCTCTCCCTCTCCAGAGACTACGGAGTTAGGCAGCAAGAAGGAGCTCAAGTCCATGCCCTTCATCACCTACCTCTCAGGTCTGCTGACAGCCCAGATGCTGTCAGATGACCAGCTCATCTCAGGTGTGGAGATCCGCTGTGAGGAGAAGGGCCGCTGTCCATCCACCTGCCACCTTTGCCGCCGACCAGGCAAGGAGCAGCTGAGTCCCACGCCAGTGCTGCTGGAAATCAACCGTGTGGTACCACTCTATACCCTCATTCAAGACAATGGGACCAAGGAGGTGAGCCCCCCAACATAGCCACTGAGTGAGATCTAAGTACCAGCCTTCCTACCTCCCACCCAGGGACCCTTTATCCATCAGGATTGTTATCGTTGTCATTGTCATCTTCATCGTGATGACTAGCATTTGTTGATGCTTTACCATGTTTTAAGTACATAGGTAGCTTGGTAGCACTAGCTGCTATAATCGACAAACCTTCAAATCTCAGCAGCTTAATACAGTAGAAGTTATTTCTTGTTTGTGCAGAGTCCTAGATGGATATTCTGATTGATGAAAGGCTTTGCTCTGAGAAGTAGTTCAGGGACCCAGCCTATTTTATCTTGTGCTCCATCAACCTAATGCTTCCCAGTTAATGTGGAAAAACAAAGAAAATGGAGGGTTGCATGTGAGAATGGGCCATGGCTGAAAGTGGCAAGCATCATTTCAGCTCCTATTCCATTGGCTAGAACTCAGCCGTTGAGCGTAGCTGTCCGCAATGAGATAGGGAAACACATCCTATCTGTGTTCCTAGGAAAAGATATGGGCATGGTGAAAACCTAGCAGGATCTGTCTGCATCAGTACTGTACTTAGATTATCCTTTTAATCTACCCTTCAGAGCTGTGATTTCCTTACAAATATTGGGTTGATTCATAGAAACTGCTGACATTTATTGGTAAAAATGGCAAGTTCATATGGTTCCTTTTAATGTCATACCTACTTTACAAATGAGGAAACCTCAAAGAAGTTTAGTGATTTGCTGAAAGTTGGTCTGCTCCAGAGATGACACACTTAATCATGAAATTATATCTCTCCTTTTCCCTCTTTTTGTGTCTCTCACTTTGAATGACAGCATGTCAGGGCTTGAGGGGACCACATGCATGATTTAGTTCACTGGTTTGCAAACTTGTGTTATGGCACACTTTTCCCAAATGCAATCTTTAGGAACTCCAACCCATAAAACCAGGAATAGTGATGCCACTCCTTCAGTGAGGAAGAGGAGGTTGGATAAGACATCTCTACTTGGTCCCCACTGTTCCCTCTGCAGAATCTCTGAGACAGCCTTGGACCTTCAAAGGAGATGATCTGGTAGACCACTGACCAGGTCCAGTAGGATGCTTTGGGTTATGTGCCCCTCCCTTAACATCCTATTGCACTGAGTAAATCCCAGAGGATGGTGAGTGGTTAGATAGGGTTTCATAGAGAACAGAGAGGGGATGGGAGTAAGAAAGTGGGGAGAGTATCAAGTAGATGACCTCAGGCAGAAAAGAACATGGTCTGTGTACAAAGACAGAAAGAAAATTCCCCATGACTAAGACCAAGAGATAGAAGGAGGGCAGAGATGGCCAGAGGGGTCAGAAGGAGCCTGATCATTTAGAATATTGTAAGCTAGGTCATAGCGTTTGGGCTCTATCTGGAGGACAATGGGATGCTGAAGATAATATGATTAGCAGGAGGCTGATAGGATTAGATTTGGGTGGCAGAAGAAGCCCTCTGAAAACAATCCAAATGACCATCAATGGGAGAGCAGTTACGATGTAGAATGCACATACAACGGGACACTGTGCACTAGCCAAGATGAGTGAACTATAGTGACACTTAATATGAGATGGGTGAACGTAATGTTAACTGAAAAAAGTAAGTTTCAAAGATATGTTTTAAACAGCATGATAACCTTTCCACAATTTTAAGTTGAAATAGGCACGCGCGCGCACACACACACACACACACACACACACACTTAATACACTACCTTTTAGGAATAAATACGGATGCGGTCAACCATTTAAACATGGAATCAAGGAAATAATGATCATAAGATACAGGACGATGGCAGTTTTGAGTCAGGGGAGGCAGGGTGTTGGCATGAGGGAGCATTTGTTACACTTAAGTAGTCAAGTTTGGGTGATGAATTTGTGGGAGTTTATTAAAGTAGTAAAACTAGCTAACTAACACTAACTGCATGAATACATAAAGCCTAAATAACCATGCGTGGTATAGCAATGAGCTCGAGTTATGAACCAAGCATCACGAGTAATCCAATTCTGTGCATCAGAGGTCCCCAGATAACAACAGCTGAAAAGCCAAATGTGCGTGTATCTCCACGCCTCTGGCTTCAGAGCGAGAGCCCATAGTGGAAACATAAGAGTGGCAGCAGGGAGACCCGTGGGAGCTTCCAGGGACTGCCGAGGTGGGTCTGACCAGTGGTGTGTCACAGGGACGAAAAACATAGCAGCTTGGTAGCCGTGTGGGGCTGAGCTCTCCCTGCATAGCTACCAAGCGGAAGGGGGCTGTTAATATTCCCACTTACTGCTCTGTGAACTTGCCCCCAACTATTGCCCTTCCAGGCTACACTCTTCTCATCATAACAGCTATAACGTGGCACAGTTCTAGCTAAGTCCTGAGACTTCTGTGACGTGTTCTTGGCACATGGGTGGTGGCCGAGGAGCGGTGGTCCCTGTCCTCTTTGCTTAGGTGTCAGATCACCCCATGTCTGAATTCTGTGCCAGCTTGGCTAGCTTGCCTCAGAAGCAACACGATATTTAATCATTTGGAACCCACGGAGGCCTTCCTGAGGCCCATTCAGGTTAGTTATCAGAGAAGCCTGGGGGTATGAAAGTGGCCACTAGATGTCACTGTTCTCCTCACGGGAGATCTGGAGCTCTTGAAGCACTAGTCATTGAGTCATTATTAATTCAGAAAGGATTTTTTAGTCCTTCACTAGGCCAAGTACTGTGTCACACCTTGAGGAGTGAAGATTGTGACAAGTAGACATGATCTTTATCTACATGGAGTATACAGACTTGTAGAGAAGACAGATATTAGTGAAATAATCATACAAATAAGTAAAAGCAGACTGTGCTAAGTAACAGGAGAAGTCTAGGATAGTGGGTTCAAAGCGTGTAACAGGAGGCCTTGTGGGGCCAGGGAAGGCTTCCCTGAGGCAGTGACATCGAAACAGTCTTTGGGGACCAGGTATGGGGACTGGGTTTGGGCGACAGGACTAAGAGGGATCATGAACACCTGCCGGGTCGAAGGCCCAGCTCCTGCAAAGGCCTGAAGAGTGAGCAAACAGGGCCCATTTCCCAGAGGAACTGAGTGAGAACCAGTGTGACAGGGGACTAGACTGAGGGGAAGCTCCATGGGCAGCGCTGAGGAGAGGTGGCAGGGCCTGGCCAGGCAGAGCTGTGAAGGCTGTGGTGGCGAGGAGATTAGTCCCTGGTGGCAAGGAGGTTGGTCCCTGGTGGCAAGGAGGTTGGTCCCTGGTGGTGAGGAGCCGTGGAGGACTTAAGGCAGGCAGGAACAGGTGCTGTCTCCTCAGCTCCAAGCTCTGCTCCTCTTAGTCACTCCTGCACAGAGACATTAGAGCTGGTTGACCAGAGCTGGCTTCCCCCAAGTCTCCAGTGTCTTCTTCCCCAGCCTCAAACCCCAAGACAGGCCTATTTAAAGTTTCATGGCAGCCTAGGGGCTGCGGTGTGTCAGGCATTTCCAAGGGAGCCAGGCTGAGGTAGGAGTGAGTAGGATCGGCCCCTGCAGATCTGGACGTGATCCTGGAGGAGGGGACATGGCTGCTGCGTGAGGCTGGTATGATGAGAAAGTAGCCACGCTCATGGTTTCCATGACTTGTTTTTCTACGTCTTCTCCCAGGGCTTCTCCATCTCTCTGTCTTTCTCTGCAGCTGGAGGCAGAGGCCATATGCATAAAACACAAAAAAAGGCCTGGACTCTGACACTGAGGCAGAGCAAAGCTTAAGCAACTCTTTTTTCTTCCTGGGACATTCTTTTCCTACCTAGAGAAAAAAAAAAAATGGGTGGGAGAAGTGAGTTTCTTTCTGAGCTCCCTATAAGAGACTTTGTCTAAGTGGAATCAAGTAGTGTAGATTCTGTGCTCTACCCAGGTTGGGCCAGAATCCTGTCTCAATCCCCAGTTCACTGCGCGATACTGAATGACCTCTCCAAACCTCAGCTGCCACATCTGTAAAATGTGGTTTCCTGATCCTTTCTTCATGGGGATCACATGAGATAATGAATGCATCGCGCCTGGCTCATAGCATGTAATGGGCAAACCTTTTCTATGATAATGATATAAAAAAAAAAATGTTTGTTTAAACTGGCCTCTTTTTCTATGCTTTCTTTGGTACCTTCTCTTCCAGGTGGTACCTGATAACTTTGCAGATGTCCAAAGTGCTAAGGACACGATGTTTAAAGTCGGATCTGTATTTTGTGTGGGAGAAGTCATTGGTTATGTTACACATGGAGAGATTTTAGGAGCAATTCTTCACTTTATAAACATTTCTGGAGCTCATACTCTGTAAGTAAGGGATAGCATAGTTAAACACGCGTACAAGAATTTCTTCTCCTATAGATCTTCTTTGTGAGAACTCCTGACTCCTTGAGTTTTTTGGGGGTTCTTACTTCCCGAGTCCCTTCTTATGGCACAGTTAGGAGTATCAGAGATGGAGTATGACTTGGTTGAGGTTTGTGGGGCCGTTCTGGCCTCTGGTTTTGTATCAGGGCCAGGGGGTGCCCTGATAGCTTCTGGGACCATCAGACACTAGCTCTTTTGGTAGTTGGTGTCTCCTTGGGTCCATTTCTGTGAATGCTTGGGAAAGAATGAAGCCTCCTGCCCCATCTGGAAAGGAACCCTTCATTACACTTCCTGCTGTGGTTTTGAACAAGCAAAGCAGAAAAAAAGTCTTTATGATGGAGAGTTTGATTAATATGTAAATCTCCTCCCTCTACCTGTTAAATGACCCATACCATAGCCCGAAGCCACAGAGCATGACTAAGCATACCTAGTGCTTAATGTACAAGATTTTGTGTGGCTATTAATTTAGGCTTTGGGTGAAGAAGAGGAGGCTCCAAGTGGGAGAGACAGAACAGTGTCACGGTGAAGAGCCAGACAGAGCTGGGTTTGAATCCCATCTATGCTATTGACTGCCTGGGTGACCTGACTCTTAGTTATTTGTAAAGTAGGCATTATAGATAGTGTCTATCCCGATCTATTTGGGGGTTAGGTGTTTCTTTGGAAGAACTAGAGAACTGGGACACCTGGAATCTGAGCTCGGTTTCATCCTTGATTGTTATAAGACATGGGACATGAGCGCTTCTCCTATTTTGGTCTCTGTTCCTTTATCTATGTGGTGAGGACAGGTTAACTTTGCCCACGGTCCCCTCTAGTGGTATGACAAGGTCAGATCTAACTTCTCCTCTAAAAATAAGGGAAATATTTTGAGGTGGAAGAACCAGGCTGGGACCAGCAATTTATTTTTCATTCAGAGATAGTACCAGTTTTGCTCCTGAAATTAATATTGGGAAGAGAAAGATAGACATGTCTTGTACTCTATCCTAAAGTCACAGCATTTATGAGTGGAGCTGAATATTAAAATTACATCCTGTTTATTTTACAGATCAACCTCTTTATTTCACAAACAGTAAAGCGGATACCCAGAGACGAAGAATGACTTGCTATATAGGTCACACGGCCACATCTGAATTCGAAGTAGTCAGGCATGGCTTCTGCCCTCACAAATGTCTGTCTTCTTCCTGAGACTCAGTTTTCTCATCTATGAAATGGGCGGCACTAAATTTCTCCACAGAGCTGTCATGTAGGAAAATTAGGAGCCCGTTCGTTTTATTGTTTTGAAAACTGTAAAATACCGTATAGATCCCGATAATTCTTTTCTAGTGCTCAGGTCTCCTGACTTTTGATAATGTGAGTTGTTTTTTTTTTTTTTTTTCCTTTTTATCCCGTCCCAGGAAGAGCCATGTATAATTTTGGTCTTGTCGTGGTTGTCTGACTTTCCAGCAGATCCTCCCTCTGTGCCAGAAAGACTTGTTTTCTCTATTTACACTTATTGGCTCAAACTGAGAAGACAATTCCAAATGACTGCTCTTTGAAAAGAAATGACCAGCCAAGTCTGTGCTCCTCTCCCACTGTTATTACTACGACCATCATCGCAACCACCATCACCACCACTGTATTGTAGCACCACCACCACCTTGCATTAGGTGCAGAGTGTGTGCCAGACACCGTGCTAGGAAATGGGATACGGAGGGGAATCAGACATAGATTGTGCCTTCAAGGAGCTCGTAGTCCAGTGAATGAGGCAGAAGAGCCACATAAGTAACTGTAATTACTTGCATATGCTACATTAATGCATGATTTATTTTCAAATAATACAACAGACATTCCAACACTGTTAGAAAAGAGAGAGAGAGAGATTATGAAAGGGAGAATCTGGAAAAGATTTTTGGGGCAGGGAAGGTGCATATGGACAGATAGTGGAATAGCTTAAGGTAAGTCTATTGATGATGAAGATAATATTATGTGCCAAAAACTGTGTCAGGGGCTTTACTGCTTTATCTCATCTAACCATCCAACAACTTATGAGGGAAGTACTGTTATTATCCCTATTTAATAGATGAGGAGACTGAGGCTCAGAGAAGCTTGAATCCAGGTCTCTAAAATTCCAAAGCTAGTCTAGGCCAGAGTTTCAAAAATATGGCCCATTGGTGAAATCCAGCCTTCTACTGGTTTTTATAAATAGAATTTATGAGACATAGCTAAACTCGTCTGTGTATATATCATCAATGCCTGCTTTCCTGCAACAATGGCTGATGACAGTAGGTTGTACAAAGCCAGAAATGTTTACTGTCTAGTCCTTTACAAAAAAAAAAGTTTTGCATACCTTGGTCCAGACTAAAGTATATTGGAAAAGAAGGGGAAAGAAAGTTATGTCAAATACTATGTGCCAAACATATGAAACAATAAAGCCCAATAATTTTTTTTTTAATTTATTTTTTCTTAGTAAATTTATTGGTGTAACCTTGGTTAATAACATTATATAAATATTAGATGTCCAACTTCATAATGCGACATCTGTATACTTTATTATGTGCTCACCACCCAAAGTCTAGTCACCTTATTTTTGACCTTTACCCTCTTCATCCCTTCCCCACCCCCTCTCCCCTCTGGTTACCACCATTCTATTGTCTGTATCTATGAGTTTGTTTGTTGGTTTGTTTGGTTTTATTTGTTTCTTTGGTTGCTTTTTGTTTTATATCCCACATATGAGTGAAATCATACAAAGTCCCAGCAATTACTGAGGGCCAGCCATACCCCTGGCATTTTTAAGTGTTTTGTGTATATTAATGTGTGTCCTCTTACTACATCCTGAAGTATGTTTCACAAATTAAAAAAAGCAAAAACGTGAGTCTTTAAAGGGATAAATAATTTATCTATGATCACATGGCTAGTGACTTGTGGAGTCAGAATTCAAACCCAGATGTCTGTGTCTAAAGTTTATGTGTTTATCACTCTTGTGACAAGTCTGAAAGATTTGAGGGAGATAAAACTGGAGAAGTATTATGCAGAAGTTTGAATTGTGGGCAACTTTGAATGCTGGGCTGAGGGGTTTAGGTACCATGTAGACTATAAGGACCCCTTCAAGACTGGGGCTTAAGAGGAAGGCACGCCTAGATGTGTTTTAGGCTAAGACTACAGCAACAATCGAAGGTGGAATTACAGGGACCAGGACTGTTTTATGGCAAAGGCTATTCATTTGAGGTCTTCAGATCTCTGATTTTAAAGGGTCTTTGTATCTCCATCCCCAGAAAGTTTATGCAGAATTATATGTTACTATATTTTTTTTTCTGGGAAAAAGATATATGGTATCAGTGCATTTTCTAAATGTTCTTTACTCTAATGTTATAGAACACTAAAATAAGAGGACCAGTTGGTTGCAGTGTCCACTGCAGAGTCCACATATGAGATGGCTAGGAAATCGAATTCAAATAATTTTAACAAGTATTTACTAAGGGTCTCCTATGGGCCAGGCCCTGTTCTGGCTGTTTGGGATACATCAGGGAGCAAAACAGGCATATATTTCCACCATCTGGAGACTTCATTTTGACTGGAGTATGTACGTGTAGGAGACCTAAACAATCAGAATAGTAAATAATAAACCATATTAAAAAGTGAAGGGAGAAAAAAAGTAAAGCAGAATGAGGGAGGTCAGAAGTGCCTAGTGGGGAGTGGCACCTGGATCTTGGAGTGTCTCAGAGTCCATCAGAATCACTTGGGTCGGGATGCGGGAAACATTTGTTAAAATTTGCTGGAAGGTAAGATAACCACAACAAGACCAGATTCTCCTTCCTACTGCTTCTGTTTCTCTGGGGAGGCGAGGCTGAAATCTTCATCTTCACAAGCTTCCCAGGCGATTCTGATGCACACTGAGCTTGAGAACCACGACCCAAAATCATGGTTAATACGTCTTTCTCATTCTGAAATTCCTTCAGGGAATTCCTTGCTGAGGGATTAAGAAAGTCAAATACTTATAAGCTGGAGTAAATCTTCTCGGCTCTCATGGGCCACTTCCTCTTCATCTCCTGCACATTCTGAGAAGGAGGTGAACTGGCCAGGGACCAGACTGTCAAGCAATCCTTGCCAAGATGGAAGATCAAAGTAAAGCGGGGGGGAAATAATTGACGTATTATTCAACATGCTCACGGTCAATTACCAAAGAGGAACTTAATGCTTGGCTTGCCTACTTGCAAAACTGGAAAACGTAGCTATTTCATGGAACCAGAAGACTACCAGATTCAATAATATGCAAGGCATACAGACTTAGCGAATGCAAATATTTTTGCATGTCAGAGATTAGAGCATTTGTGTTTTTTCTTTCCACCGCATGACACATCAAATTCAGTTGGCAAATGTAATAAAAAAGGGAACACAGAATGTCTTTCCCTTGTACTTTTAATAACAACCATTTACTGAGCACTTCAGTTGTGCTGGGAGCTCAGATCATGTGCTTTATGTACTTAGCTCACCAAACTCTCTCATCAACCCCATGCGATGGGTACTATTTTGAAAACTAAGGAAAGGAGAAGTTAGATCACTTTGCCCCAAGGTCCTACAAATAGGAACTGGTGGAGCCAGGGTTTGACCTGGGCACCTGAGCTTTGTCTCACTTTACTATATTCTCTCTCCACTAGCTACCACCTCCTTCAACTTTTTAAATGAAGTATAATAAATGAAAGTCTAATGTATACTATAGATACTATCACTGCATTAATATTACCTTCTTCACCAATTGTAGTGTCTTGATGTCTTTACTTGATGCCCAAAATTTTTTAAAAATCAGTGACTTCTGCTGTCAGCACTGATTCACTCTCATTCATTCCAGGGTTGGTTTCTACCATCCAGTGGAAATATAGTGGCTTCTCATTTGCCATAAATAACCGCTTATCCTTTGATAGTGTTTTCTATCTCAGTTCTTGGAATCCTGAAACCAATAAGACATCTTCGGTTTCTCTCATTCCTTCCTGTCTGTGCTCAAAACCCCAACACCAAAACTCGTTAACGAATCCTGTAGATTTTTCTTTTAAGAATTTCTCCTGTCTACGGCCATGCCACCCTGAACAAGCCCAATCCCATCTGATCTTGGAAGCTAAGCAGGGTCAGGCCTAGTTAATACTTGGATGGGAGACCACCTAGAAAGACTAGGTGCTGTAGGCATAAAAAATACAAAAATAAGTGATTGTAAGCTCACAAGGTCCTTGCAATCTGTGAAGGCAACCAAAGGATTGCCTTGCCTAAAAAAAAAAAAAAAAAACAATTGTAAGCTAACAGGGTCCTTGCAATCTGTGAAGGCAACCAAGGGATTGCCTTGCCTAAAAAAAAAAAAAAAAAAAAATTTCTCAAACATGTTCACTTTTACCCAGTCCGGTCCAAGTTTTGCCTGGACTATTGCAGTAGCCTTCTAACTGGCTAACAACGTACTTTGCCCTTCTAATCCATTCTCTTCCTTGTAGCCAGAATGATATTTTCGAAACTAAAACGTACACACATCATTTTCCTGATTAAAATCCTTAACTGGCTTCCAGTTGCTCTTAAGGTGAAAACCAAGGTGCTTACAGTTACCTACAAGGTGTTGCTTGGCCTGGCCCTTTCAACTGCTTAAAACTCGTCTTATACCCCTGCCCTCCTGGCTTTCCTGACTCTGGCCACAGTGATCTTCCAGTTTCTGGAAACACTGTTTTTGATCATGCCAAAAAATCTTTGCACATGCTCTTTCTTCTCCTTGGAATGTGTTTCACTCCTCCCCATACTTATTTCCACTGAGGTAACTGCTCCTCACCTACCAGATTGCTGAAGCCTCTGGATTTGATAAGATCCCCCTATTTGCTTATTTGTTTACTTACTTTATTGAATCTTTTAATCTTTCCTTCGTAGCAATTATCCCGGTTTTTAATTATGCTTTTATGTTTTGTAATCATTTGATTAATGTCTGCATCTCCTCCTTCTTGTCCTCCACCTTTTATTATGTTATTTTATGATGACTTCAGTCCCTATGAGGAAGAAGGAGCAGGTAAACTCAGGAATGCAGGCATTATACAAGCATCTAGTCCAACCCTAGTCTACTTCTTGATTCCTTTCTACCACACCTCGCAAAGGTTGTGGACCCTGTGTTTAACATTCCCAGTAACAGCTTGCTCAGTGACCCCTAAGCATCCTGGTTCCCCCACTTCTAGAATATTTTTCCTTATTTTGAGTCAAATATTTTCCCATACATTATGGGGTAAACTCTATGGGACCAGGGTCTGGATAAACTTTCAGCATTGCACCAACAGCTCCTAGTATAGTACTTGATACATAATAGACATATAGTAAATATGTTTTTAATGAAAATAAATGAATGGCTGAGTGAAAAACGAATGAGTAGCCAACTTGTACTGGTACGCTTACATGGTGTTTTCACATACACTGGCTCCCTTAATCCTCTCAAGGGGTCTATGCTGGTTTCAATGTTTATCTTCATTTACAGATAAGGAAACTGAGGCTCAGAAAGGGTAGGTACCACCCTCTGAAACCTCACAGGGCTAACAAATGTCAGAGCCAGGCCTGGAATCCCTTTTCCAGCTGCCTCGCCACCACTCATTTATCACGCAGCCATCATTTATCTGAGGGTGTCCTGCAAAGACAGCCCCAGCCAGGGCTGTGCTGGGCTTCCAGGAACAGAGCGAGCTGCAGGCCCCATCTCTGCTGGAGATGAGCCCAGCTCACAGGGGGCTCTTCGTGGGTCATTAGGCAGCTTCAGTCAGCAGTGATGCTAAGGGCCCAGAGAGAATTCACAAACAATTCAACTCTCTCTGTCTATTTCTCTCTAATCTAAGAAGAAAAAAAAAAAGAGTCATTCCAGATGTGCCTCACAATTCACCAGGCAGATGCCGTGAAAGCAGCATGAGTTCGTACCATTACACAGCCAGTCAATGTGCTCAGTGCCTTCTCTGGTCAACAGGGTCACGTTACTCCTAGCATTTCTGAGTATAATGGTTCCAGGCCATAAATTCAAGTCCTGGGAGGAGGAGAAGCCCTCGAGGAATGTGGCTTCTCCTTGGACTATGAGTTTCTTTTCGTTTTTAACTTCATCTCCCAATTTTCCCATTTGGGGGAGCACTGTTAAATCTCTGGATCTTCTGCTTTCCAACCCCAAAACAATTTAGTTTGGAAAAGTATAACACATATGAAGGTAGAGAAAACAATGTAATAGACCTCTGTGTACCTACCCCCTTCTAGTTTTAACCATGATCATCAACTCACACCAAGGCTGCATCACCTGCTCTCACACTTTAAATATTATGTAGTTTTATTGTAAATGTGAAAGTTTGTATTTCTAAAAGATAACTCCAGGAATATCCTTCATACCATTACCATGTTCTCCAAATTAACAATTCTTCTATACCATACTTTGCAAGAGCTTGTGTTTGAATAGACCCAATAACAGCTTGCTCACTAAGCAGCCTGTTTTCTCACTAATGGAACATCCTTCTTTTATTTTGTGTCAAGTGTTTTCCTATTGAGTCAAATATTTACTGTTTTTGTTGTCTCTAGTTCCACCTATCAATACTATACTGTAAGAGTCTTATCTATTGACTTACTAGACGGAGGACAGAATTAGGGGTAGAATCCAAATCTTTTGCTACTGGACTTTTGGATTTGTCCTGGGTCACAATAGTCTCTATCTTTAGTGCACATAGTGGGTATTCAAAACATAACTTTCATGTAGCTAAAGGAAACTGAAGCTTAGGAGGAGAAACCTCTTGTTAAAGTCACACAGCCAATAATGGAAACAGGATTTAAACACATGCTTTTCTGGTTTCATAGCCTGTGTTCCCAGCATATAAACTATAGAGACTAACTACCTCATCATTGGTTCTTCCCTGTACACTGTGACACAGGCAAGCCATTCTATCATCAAGTAACCTTTCTCGGATTTGAGAGTCCCTCCTGTCACTACCTTTTTGTTTACCTTCCCTCGGGTAAAACTTCTTGCTTTGTCCTCACCTCTTAGTCACTTCCCAGCCTCTTGGAAGCTGGGTTCTGTCCCATCACCTGTTAACTCAATCCAAAACCCTTCTTACACCCCTTTTTTTAGACTATCAATCTACTCTTAAAAGAGCTTAGGTTTGGCCCCTTTAATTTTAACTTGCCCAACCTGAATCTTTTCCAGAAAATATTGCTTCCCTTCGAATAATCAGGTAAAATACCAGGACATGGAAACATGGCAGCTGCTCGAAGGTGGGTAGGTTCACACTGCGGAGGCTCTCACCATCCCTCCGAAGGGCTTCTCCCATCGTTGCTGTTTCTCAAAAGTGCAGATACTCATTTCGCATTGAGTTGGAGAAAACGGAGATATAGATGTATTCCAGTAGGTAGCGACACTGTTATACTGTGAGTTCTTACTTAATGCTGTCAATAGGTTCTGTGACATTAAACCAAACGACGTGTGACGAAACCCATTTTACCGTAGACTAACTGATATAAACAAACATCTGTGGCATCTCACCAATGTTATAATGAAACAACATTGAATGAAATGACATTATTTGAGGACCTGCTACATATACATACTTACGTATATTTATATAGATATACATAGGTTTATTTACTTTTTTATTTTAAGGAGGTTATTAGTTATATTCAAGATAAACAGACTTGTTAGTGAGATTTTGAAATTTTAGAGTTTTAGTGAGATGTCCTTTACAGGGCCCAAGTTTTGAAGCCACCCAGGTATAGATTTGAATTCCGGATTTTATGCTTACTTGTTAGATGGCATTACACAGGAGACTTAGCCTACCTGAGCTCTATTTTCTTATCTGCGTGATAAAAATAATACAAAAGGCCTGCTTCCTAGGATAGTTCTGGATGTTATATAAGATGACAGTTGCAAAGAAAAGAAGGTACAAGAATTAGAACTAGACTTACATTCTGATTTTGTCACACACTATGGAGATATAACTTAATTACTCAGAATCTCAATGAGAATAACATAAGGATGACTTAACTCATAGAGTTTCTGTTAGGTTGAATAAGATAATGTATAAAAAGCACTTAACCATGCCTAATGTGATTAAAAACTCGATCAGTATTAGTTGCAGTTTGTTTCCTCTTCATCTTTTTTATCTTCTTTCTTTTTCTCTTCCTCCTTTTCTCTTCTGCTTCTGGTCTCGCTTCTGATTAAAGCATCTAGCACAGAGTAGGTGTACCATAAATAGTAATTGCCTTACCCTCAGGCATCCATTGATTAAAAACCCAGAAGGGTAGTCAGGTCACAGAAACTAGGAAAAGCATACTTTCTCAAAGGCAAGCATCATGTATCTGACAGTTGATTCTAAAAATCTTTCCCCATTGGAAAAAATATTAAAAAGAATAAAAATAATTACAAACATAGATGTGTCTAGAATTACGTTTGCCTGTAAATAATTGTAAATAACAACTCTTTTATGTTCATCAATTTGCTTCCATCTAGAAAATATCGAAGTTCAGGACTTTATTGATAGTCATTTAATTATCAAATATATGGATATGTGTGGATACATACACAGATCTGGCATTATTTTAGGTACTTTGTAAATGATCCTTCTAACATTCCTTATTGATGTAGGTATTAATAAATCTCCATTTTACACATGTGGAATGTGAAACAAAGAATTGAAGTCATTTCTACCGGTTTGCTCAGGGATGGCTCTAAGTTTTGGACCAGGGGTTTGATTGCAAATACCATACTCTCCGTGCTCTGCCATCCCGCCAGCATGGGTGACATCCTTCGCTGGGTTCCGGGATCTACACTTCTCAGTGTCCAGCTTGCCATGATGGAGACGTGGCCACAATGAACCTGGTAGAAATCTCCCATTTCACAACCTCCTCAACGCAATCGCCAAGGCTCCCTTTCAGTGGCAAAGATAAGCTCACTCTGGGTCTAGACTAAGCATGTCCCCTCGTGTCCTCCAACCTTTCTTTTCCTGCCACTACCCCTGGGCTCAATCATGGAAGCCCCACCAGCTGGAGAGACTGCTTCCCTCAGATGCCTCCTAAGGGAACATGGGTGTACTGGAAAACTGAGGTCACCAGTGGCCACAAAAGGGAAATTTTGTCGTCCTTTACTCAGGAACTCACCATTAACTTAAGCTAGCTAGCATTTAGTGACATTAAGTCCACAATCTTGGACAAATCCTCCACTTGAAATCTTCCCACCCGCCTCTCATCTCCAGATGTTCTTACCACAGGGGAGGGGAGTTGCTATCTGTCAAAGGACAACAGGCCTTAAAAGACAGGTCGCATCTGTTGGGTAGGGCGGGGATTGCTGGCTAAAGTCTCCCTTAGGAAAAGTGTGTGAATTTCATCCAGATTTCCCCTTCCAGGACTGAGTGGGCCAGGAACAACGCCTTGTAGGAGACAGGCTGAGAGGAGGAGCTCTTCTCTGAAGAACTTGGATTTGTGCAAGACTAAGAAGCCCTTGGCAGTTCATGGTCACAGGGCAAGATGCCTCGGGAAGATGACTCACAATTAGATGGATGAGGCTACTGATATGGCTGTGTCTTCTCCCTTGAGTTATAACTAATGTTTCCTGTTGCTCATAATTGGTCTGCTATTCATCACTTTCACAATTGCTATCAGCTCAGTGACAGGCAGGGCAAATGATCTGGAGATAGTTTGGAACAATGAAAGCACAATCTACTGTCCTCAAGACTGAGCAGGTCTACTAGGATAACATGGATTAGACACCCTAAGAGCTCCCAGTGGTAAGTTCTATTTCTCAGAACTTACCATTCATTAATGCAACACTCATTCAAGCAACAAACATTTATGGAGTACTTACTCTGGGTCAGGCCTCGTGCAAGGAGCTTGTGATAAAATAAGGCAAAGAAATCTAAGTTCAGTGGAGAGGATGGACATTCAAATAGATAATTCAAGGAAATGTTCTAGTTTACTAACAGATGTATCTTCCAAGGTGCAATGGGGACCTTCAGTTCTTCTGAGAAATCAGAAAAGGGCTTCCAGAAAAGATTGCAGTTGTAGCGGGCCTTGATGAATGAGTATGATTTGATCAAAGGCAGAATGCAGAAAAAGCATTTTAGGCTGAGGGAAACCACATTCAAAGACACAGTGGCATAAAAGTCTGTTGTCTGTCTGGTCCTTGATAAGTGGTTCAGTGTAGCTGGTATGTAGGACTGGGGCAGACAGTGGTAGTAGGACATGATGGCTAGAGGGATTGTTTGGCACCACTGTGTTAAGGGCCCTGTGTGCCAGACTGAGAAGCAGAATTTTTATACTTGTTGTAGTCAAAGCTTTTTAGTGGTAGAAAACAGAAACCCACTGAAACTTCCCAAACAAAAAAGAGATTATTATATGATATAGTGATTTTTCATGTAACTCAAGAACAGAACATAGCTGGGAGCCACTCTTAGCAATAATCCTGGAGCCTGTCATCTCTGCTTCTTCCTGGACTTAAGCTAGCTAGTTAGCATGCACTCAAGTGCACTCACGTGTACTCGCTCGCTCTCCTTCCCTCCTTCTCTCCCTCCCTCCCCAACCCCTCTCTGTTTCTGACTCTATCTCTGTCTCTCCCCAACCCACTTCCTTGCTCCCTTCCTCCCCCCCTTTTTTGGTCTCCATGCGTGTTGCTCAACAGAATAGGCCCACCCTAGCCAAGTCCAGCTTTGCATCTCATACAACTTGAAGCTTTCAGAGATGCCAATGAACACATGAATCTAAACTTCCAGAAAAATATCTGATTGGTCCAGTTTGGGTCAAGTAATCAATTCCGGTCTCTCTATTCTTGGCCAAAGCAACAGCGTTATTTAGCTCAAATATAACCTCCAACTGTCTCTTATATCTCATACCCTAAAAGTATCTATTAAAATCCTGTGGGTTTTATTCTCAAACTGGAGTTCCCTAACCCAGGGAGATATACAGTGATGTGCTAGAATGTGCCCAAAGCCACAGGGAAAAGCGATCAGAGATTCTAGTAACAGTACGTAAGAATCACCTGGGAGTGTGTTACATCACAGATTCTGAAGCATGTCTCCCAGGATTCTGATTCACTGGTGTGTTTGGCCTGGGAATCTGAATTTCTAACAAGAGCTTCCAATCATTAATGAGGCAAGAGGTCCAGGGATCACACTATGAGAAACATTTTTGAGTGGGGGAGGGGAACCCTAGTGTTTTAATATTAAAAATCAACCCAAGTCTATTGTGGAGTAGAATATACAATTTCCATAAATACTTAAGAAAGAGACTTCAAAGAAATTTCGCACTTGTCCCTTCTGATATTTGGGATACTTTGTATGAAAGCTTGAAAACCTTTCCATTTTTAACTAGAGGATGTCAGAGATTTTTAAGTAAAGGTCTTTGGCCCTTAAATCTCCTGGGCTGTTCTCAGGAGTGAAGTCAGCATCTGGTAGGAGCGTAACAGAGGTTAAGAGCACAGAATTATCCTGAGGCTCCGGGTAGAAGAGAAATCTCCCATGCTAAGGCCAACACAGGGTGAAGGAACAGAGGGAAATATGACAGAATTAGGCTTCTTAACATTAATTAACTTATGATAGACCAATTGATTAATCAATCAGTGAACCCCTACTCTATGTCAGGCACAGGGATTAAATAGTAAACAAAACAGGGCCCCAACCTTAACTTGTACACAGTCTATTAGAAGAGACAAATAAGCCTTGAAATAGACATTAAAATAATCACAGTAAAATACGTTTTATTATAATGAAAAGCGGGGAAGATGTGTTACAAAGGAAGGAGTCTGTCCCAGCTTTATTGGGTTAGGGAATGCTGTCTGCAGGAGGTAGTCTCCCAGCTGAGAGCTGATGGATTAGTCCATGGGGGACTAATTATTGCATGGGGGATAAAGGCCAAAGACCTTTACTTAAAAGTCTCTGACATCCTCTAGTTAAAAATGGAAAGGTTTTCAAGCTTTCATCCAAAGTATCCCAAATTATTGCATGGAGGAAGAGTGTTCCAAGGAGAAGAGAGAGCATGTAAAAAGCTAGAGATGAGAGAATATGGCTGGAGAACAGAGTATAAAATGGGTGTTGGCAAGGGGTGATGCTAGAGGGAGAAGCAGAGGCCAGAGATTTGGGGGGGCTGACATCAGTACAAAGTGAGGACCTATAGCTATCGAGTGAGGAGTGGCAGAAGCCTGTGGACAGATAGGCCGATCACGGTAGACACAGGCCATTAGGGTGACCTGGATTATGGTCTGAAAGCCAGAGCAATTACCCCGAGCTGAATGCCGGGAGAAGATTGAGCAGGAGTTGGGGCAGCATCAGCGGGAGCTGCACATACTTCTTGCACAGTCATGGTGTTGCCAGAAGGTCAAGGCCTCAGAAATAAGAACATTCAACACCCTTGTTTTATGGATGAGATAACTAAGTCCCAGAGAGGAAGACTGACTGGGCCAACACTGCACAGTTACTGGCAGAGCTGGGATGAGCACTCTCATCCTGAGTAGCCCTTGGCTGGCAGACGACTTTGCATCCAGCCTGGAATCTAGATGAACACAACTTGGAGAAGACTGCAGAGAGCCAGACCCCCAGATGCCAAATGGGAAAACAGAGTTCATGAACGAGTATGTTTAGGAAATGCTGCACTTTGTGCATTACCTTCTTAGGGCTTACCAGTGCCATTTAGCATGTGAATGGCTTTGGGCGTTCTATGTACAGCAGTCTATTCGGTTTTGTTTGATCCAGTCTTTTTCAAATGTATTTGACCACAGAGATAACCTCCCCCAGCGTCACCCCCCAATTTTCTTGAACTCAAAATCAGTTACTATCCCGTTCAACTCCTGTTCCTGAAAACACAGTTTAGAGAGTTGTTCTGGACAGTAAGGACTTGGGACTGATCAGAACAAGGTTAATCAGTCACCCTGTCTCCTCCTGCGGGTATGTCATGAACCTCTACGCCTGCCTATCTTTGGTATTTAGGAAAAAACGGCCTGAGGCAGGGAAGAAGATTCAGTCTTTAGAATCAGACACATTTTTTAATCCCAACTTTAGATCATCCTAGATTTGTGACATAGTCCAAGTCACATGATCGTACGAGCGCCAAACTTTCTAAAATTTTAACTTTTTCAAAGATTTCATGGGGGCAGTGCAACCTAATATACGGGCTTACTATGAAGATTAAATTAGCTCATAGTGGTGAAGCAGTTAGGCTTTGGAATTCGAAGAACTTGAGTTCGAATTCTGCTCTGTCAAATAGTAGCCTTGGAACATAGGAGAAGAACCCAAACCCCCTGGGGTCACAGTCTCATCCTTTGCATAACGGGAGTGACAGGAGTATCCAGCCCCTGCCGTTGTCGTGTGAATGAAATGACTCTCTTTATGGCAAACATTGAGCACTGTGTCTGGCAGATAGATATGCTCAGAAATGCTCACTGTTATTTTTAATGCATTAATACCTAGCACTTCATCCTCTACATGAGATGGATGGGAGCTGAAATATGGAGTGAACTGACAAGAAAAATAACTTTTTGCCTGAGGATGATATAACCTTATCATCTTGTATCTGTACATCTTATGAAACAGACAGGTGACAGACCCCCCCACAGAAGCTTCTCAGTGGGTTGTATACTTATTTCTCTAATATTTTTTCATTAGCAGAGGTAAGTGTGGCAAGAGGGGGTTAGCTGGCTCTAAATGTCTTCCCCTGTCACCCAGATTAACAAGCTGTTCTGTCAGGCCCTCATCATTCAGGGGAGAATGGCTTGAAAAGCTAAGTTCATCCTGACAGGGGAAATTAGGTGTCGTTTATGTGATTTATAGAGCCATAGATTAAGCTGTACCATTTCTCAGATAAGAAATGGGTCTCTGCCAGGTAGTGTCCCTTCAGTGTATGGCCTTATGAATGGGGTGGGGAGTAGGGTAGGGATTTGCCTTAAAGGCTGAAAATGAGGGTGCGTGGAGGAAGGATGGTCGGGGGTAAAGCTTGAGCTTGGAGTGAGACTCTGCTCCACTGTATCTAGGATGGGAAGTTTTATCTGGGGGACCCTAGGCCAGGATCTTCTCTTCTCTGACCCTGCTCTTGCTCATGTGTAAGGAGGACTGTGTTTAGTAAGAGCTGCTGCCACACAGGTTGCTGAGAGGCTCATAGGAGCTAATGTGACAGATGCCCTAGCACCAGGCCTAGAATAAGGAAATGTTAATAGATTTCTCTTGTCTTCATCCCACCTCCTCTGTTTCTTCAAAAACCATCAATGGTGCTTGCCATCCGTGTGACCTCCTCTACAGAAAGCATGTTAGCTGGCAAGAGTTTTTAAAAATAGGCTTTGTTTTTTAGAGCAGTATCAGGTTCCCAGAAAATTTGAGTTGTTCGTTTGTTTTTGTTAAAGTATAGTTGGCATATAATATTAGTTTCAAATGAAGAAAGAAAAAGTCTGCTTCCTGGGTTAGAAGCCACCACTCTCCACTGACTCTCGGCTGCCATTTGTTTTCCAAAAATAATGTATCGAAGTGATCAATCCCATTTATTAAAAAAGAAAAACATGGAGCGTAAAGTCCAGAGTTCTCATGTATTCCCTGTATTCCCCGCACCCAACACACACAGAGCTTCCTCCACCATCAGCATCCCAACCCACCCCAGAGCTTGTTACAATACAAGCACCGACACCAACACATCATTATCACCCAAAGTCCATAGTTTTCATGACAATTCTCTCTTGGTATGCATTCTATGAGTTTTGGCAAATGTATAGTGACATGTATCTACCATGATAGTTATCACACAGAATAGGTAATTGACTTAAAATCCTCTGTGCTCCCCCCCGTTCATCCCCCCCCCATCCCTCTAACCCTGCCAACCACTGTTTCCTTTACTGTCTCCATACTTCTGCTGGCATTTTTAAAGGATTCCAGGTAGTATATCTAGGATAGGAAGTTTTAAAGGGGATGGTAAAATTGTGGGCAGTTTTGAAAAAAAGAAAAATCCAGGACACATCAGAAAATGATCAGAACCAGTAGTACTCTGATGTCCAAGTTGAAGAAATTACAGGTGA
This sequence comes from Pteropus alecto, assembly GCF_000325575.1. Taxonomy (NCBI): domain Eukaryota; kingdom Metazoa; phylum Chordata; class Mammalia; order Chiroptera; family Pteropodidae; genus Pteropus; species Pteropus alecto. Next base: position 4,544,705 of record NW_006440132.1, read on the forward strand.
CAATAAGGCTTAGGGTAAGGGACTTGCTGAGGTCACACAGCAAGGTAGTCAGAAAATGTTAGATTTCCCTGGGATTCTTAGTCCTTCAACTCTTTTCATGCTCTATATCCTCTTCTTGTAGGATTTTACTCACTCCTGTGGCTCCTTTTACATTGAACCATATGAAGTTTCTGACATTTGACCTACAAAAATGACAATTACCTATGGTATTTTCATTGGTTTCTTCCCATCAGTACAGTGAAAATTTTATATATATGCTAAAGATGGGGGGGTGGGGCGGGATCCAGAATGTAAATAATATTTTTTTTAATGGATTGTCTCCATCAGAGTGTTTACTCAGAGATTTTATATTTCAGAGCATAGGCTCTGGAGCCAGACTTCCTGGGTTCAAATCTTGGCCGTGCCACTTACTAGCTCTATGACCTTGAGTACAAATGTAAAATTGACATGATACCCATACCTACCTCACAGGTTGTTGAGAAAATTAAAGGAGTGAATATATCTAAAGTATTTTGAGTTGCTGTGTGAAATAATACACATACAGCATTTAAAACTAGCTTGTAGTAAGCACTCAATAAATGGTAAGCAATATTACTAATATCCTCTAGTTACAATATTGCTCATGACAGGAATGAATGGGCTGCAGGCTCTAATGACATTAGTTCAAGGTCTTGTTCTACCACTTTTTAACTGGGTGACTTTGAAAAGGCTATTTCACCTTCCAAACCTCAATTTCCACATCTATAAAATGGAGATGGTATCAGTAGGATCTGCCTCATAAGGCTTTTGGCAGGATTAAATGAGATAATGCATATTAAAGTACTTAGTGCTTTCAGTCAGCCTTGTTATTGTGTTTGTTTTCTGTCCAATGGCAGAGCAGATTATAGCTCAAACCCAGGCCCAAAGGTAAGGTAGCCTCGTGCAGGTAAGGTAGCCTCGTGCAGTGAATGTTAGTTAAAATGAAAAACTCAGTTTATCTTCTGCCAGACTCTTATGGTATAAACTTGGACAAGTCTCTTCCCCTCCTTGGGCCTCCTTAGTCTGTGAAGTCGTGAGGGCCAATGTCACCTTTCAGTAGTACTCTTCTAGATCTGAAATGCCAGGGACCTGTGACAATGAGTATACATTCATGCGCTTCAGACAATGAATGTTAGTTAAAATGAAAAACTCGGTTTATATTCTGCCAGACTCTTATGGTATAAACTTGGACAAGTCTCTTCCCCTCCTTGGGCCTCCTTAGTCTGTGAAGTCGTGAGGGCCAGTGTTACCTTTCAGTAGTACTCTTCTAGATCTGAAATGCCAGGGACCTGTGACAATGAGTATACATTCATGCGCTTCAGAGCCCCGCAGTTCCTGGGATATGCATGGAGCTTGAGGTTTCTGCTTCCTTTTGCTCAGCTGCTCCTCCAAGCAATCTTTCAGGGTTTTTCCGAGGTGGATTACCTGCTGGTACAGTTGTTTATTGTTATGCAATCACTGAAATTCCATTAACGCAACAATGATCATTTTATTACTCTCTCTGATGTTTCTTGGGGTCGACTGGGCTGAGCTGGGCAGTTCTTAGCTCTCTCATGTGATTGCAGTCAGCTGGTGGTTATGGCTGGAGCCATCTCAAAGGCTTCCGCTCACATGTCCAGCAGGTGACCTGGCTGTTGGCTGGAACCGCAGCTGGGTCTATAGCTTGAATATCTACATGTGGCTTCTCCATGTGGCCTGGGCTGCCTCACAGCATGGTGCTTAGGTTCGAAGAGCAAGCATCCCAAGAGACACGTGCAAGCTGCCAGTGTCTTAAGGCCTGGACCCAGAAATTGAAGTGGCTGCACTTCTTTGGGTCAAGTAATCACAGAGCCCAGACTCAAGAGGAAAGAACCTAGATCCCACATCGTGATGAGGGAAATGTCAAAGATGTTTAGGGTTATGTTTTAAAGTCACCACACCTGCCTTTGTGTCCTGTTTACAACTAAGAAAACTTATTAATTACTTACTAATTACTTATTAATTACCAATTAACATTACCTACTTCTTGCCTCAAATGTATTTTTACACATGTTGCTTAATTTTGTAGTCATCAGTTTGTAACAAGATGACTAGTTAATCTCCTCTCTGTCAGGGCACATGGGCATTTCTTATTCTATTCCCAAAGAATGAGGGCTCCAGCCCCTGGTCTCCAGCTCCTGTAACTGCAAGGGACATGAGTGATTGGCATCTCCTGCAGCCACTACTATGGGGTGCGCTGATGACTGAATGATAGATGGCCCAGGCAGGTCCTGTCCCACGGGTCTGGGCTGGACTAGAAACCACCATTTCTGCTTCTGTGCAAGCACTGCTCTGATCCCCTCTTCAGTCCTCTCTGTGCTTATCGATCCTAGGCCCTCCTGACCAATCAAACACGTGGTCAGCATGGGCTCAGGAATTAGTCTCCCTAGAAACCTGGGGTGTCAACCACTGTCCCTTCCTCCCATCTCTATCTAGGGCCCTGGGAGCTTCTTATTTTAGACCTTCAAGTATTTCCTAAGCAAAAAACTATCAATCCTCTCTCCCCTGAGCAGCAATCTGAAATGTTTTCAAAAGGGATTCTACCTCCATTCTCCAGCCCAAACCCCATTTCAGTGGCTTCAAGAAAACTTAGTCTCTTTATGGTGACCAATTACATTTCTATCATCACTTTTGCTAGAAGAGAAAAACAACAGCAAGTATACTCTACAAGTTTAATCCCTGGTAGTGCATTCTATTATGTAATTTAACATAATTACATAATAGTTTTGGGGCCCTACTATGTGCTGAGTCTTTTGCCTTGAGCTGAGGACACAGAGATGACTCAATATATTACCATGGCCTATAGGAGTTCACAGTATGATAAGCAAGAAGGACATAGAAACAAGCAAATTGCAAGATGAGAAATATGAAAAAATGCCATGAGAGGAGGAGGAGACAAAAATCACGTGGCCGGGTCCTGGTGGACAGAGAGTTTCCTGATGTTTGGCAAAGAGAAATAAGTGGGAGGTGGGCATGTTAGACTAAAAGCAGAGCATGTTAGACCAAAAGCAGAGCATGGGGAAAGGCTTGGTATGAAATGATGCACTATTACAAGAAGATGGCATGTGCTGGGTCATAGAGTGGGAACAACGAGGAGAAGATGGGAGAAGAGCCATGGGTTGAACAACAAAAGACTTCGAAAGTCAGGTGAAGAATTCAAGATGGTGGACTCTGAAGGGGTCTGAGCGAGGGGGTGGATGGAATACGCAGTGATGTTGTAGAAAGCTATGAGAGGAGGTGCTAGAAAGGTGACATCCAGTCGGAAGGCCAATCCAAAGGCCTTTGACTGGTGACAGTTGCCTGGAGAACCTGCATTGCTAACCTGCAGCAGGAAGACAGTGCTGGGACCAGGGAGGAGAAGTTGGTTTTAAGACACGTTTCGAGGTAAAGGGAGGAAGGACACCAGGTTAACCCTCAGATTTTGGCTGGAAGCACCAGCACATCAGTGGGGATGCTGTTCACCAGCAGGGGAGATAGACATGATCTCGGGAAAGAAGGGATCACACGCACACGCATGCACACACACATTTTCTTTGTTTTTATTATTTTTATATTGGTTTGTTTCATTCAGCATTTCATGTGAACTTTTAATTGGATTCAATATTGACTGACTTAGGTTACCTGCTAGGGACTAGATTAGGCACCAAAAGGGAGCCAGGGATAAACAAGTGAAAATCATTTTGTCTCTAGAAGGCCTTCCCCTCTCCTCAGTTGCTGTGGCTTGGGCAACCACAAGACCAGTCTTAGTACCGGTGGAGATAACAAAAGCCTTTGAGCGTTGAATGAGGACTTCAGGCCATCATCAGACCAGAACCATCTCAATATCAAAAATAGCAGACCGAGTGTTAGCCCCTGAGTATAATTTTTAGTGTAAAATAAATAGTTATTGTTTAAATATAGAGCATGGGATTTAATTCATAAGCTTAGTGACATTCTGTATAGATGGCCCCAGGCATCTTAATCAAATATGGAATATTTATTTAAAGTTTAAGATTCCAAAGACATTATCAAAAAGTTTAGTGCTGAAAAATCCCCTTCCTCTGTATCCCAGCAGTCTCCCGTGTGTGTTAGTTCATAGCACATGAACCATATGAATCATAATTGTGTTTGTCTTCACCGTTAAACTATGGGTCCTTTGAAGTTAGCGGCTGGGCCTTGTTCATCTCCTTTCTCAGCATCTAGTCAGCACATGGTCTGGAGTGAATGTTTACTGAACTTAATTAAAGCTTCAAAAATATATCTTCTGTGTCCTCATTTTGCAGATGGAGAAATCGAGGCTTAAAGAGAGGAATAACTTATGCAAGGTCAAATATGAAAGTAACAATAGAGAAAAAAAAATCCTAGTTTATTTAGATTGCTTAACATTTTTGTGGCTGCTTTCTCCTGCCCAGCTTGGTTTGCTAGCTAATTAGCCAGAAGTTGGAAGTATTTACAAGCAGTAGAAATGCAAACCTTCTTTGTCATGAAAACCAATGGCCATGCAAATGTAGCCCTTAGCTCTGTATTAAGTACAGGATTTGTTTCTTAACTCCCTTCACTTACTCAAAAGCCAGGAGTCGACAATGCCTCCAGTGTAAGGTTTCGTTTCCCTCTGAGAACACACACAGACACACACGAACAACACATAAGCACGTGATTCCAGCAGAGCAGCTGAAAAGGATGTTGTGGATGAAGTCTTGGCATTTGTTGTTCCTGTGCGGCCTGGGAAAGTCAAAGGTGCCAGGATTCAGATGGACTTTAGTTCACATTCCCCCTCCTCCATGCTCATCTGTGAATGGGCATAGGACACCCATCTCAAAGGATAATTTTGAGGATTAAATAGAGGAATGGAGTCATTTCATCACAGAGTTGCTCTACCACCTTGGAGCAGCCAGCAGGTCTTTCTAAGCCACTGTATCTGCATCTGTAAAGTTAAAGTGGATTAGATTAGATGATTTATAGAGGCCCTCCAAGCTGCAACACTCTATGATTCTCCTCCCCTGAGATCTAATTGGATTCGGATGGAATGTTGCAAGGACCGAAGACTTAAGGAGAGAGCGATCCTGCGCTGACACAGCGCTGGCCTCTGCTGCCTTGCTAGGGCTCCCCGTTTGATGTAGGCCTTTTATCAGGGTGAGTTCGTGTTCTATCCAGGGTTTGCCTGGCCAAAGCACCAGTCCCCATTCTGTTCCTCAGGGTCTGGCTGGGAAAGAGCCAGTGGATGTGGAGTCTAACAGACAGGATTTCTTCCCAAGAGCTGCTTGGATGGTGAAACTCAAAAAGTCCAGAGAGATTTTCTGTTTTGTTTTCCACGAGTTCAAGTGACTGTTGATTACAACACACACATGCACGCGCGCACACACACACACACACACACACACAGAGGCATGCAAAAACAAAAACACATACACAAACAAAACAGGATGTTCTCTTTCCTCCTCTTGCTGGAATCCAAGGCAATGCTTTGCCATCTGTGTCACTTTCACCCACAGCCCTGGATTTCACCATTATGGTAATTAAGCCCTTAGTGCTGGCTGGGGATGTTACAGAATCTTGAGTCATGAGTAGTCGTGCACGATAATTTCAGTAAGGAGGGACCTGTAAATGGAGGGAGAAAAAGGTCTGTCTGTTCGTCAGCATGACTTCATGCCATCCCATCTGGTTTCCATCATGAGAGTGCCCCCTCTGATGCTGATAGGAGAACAGACATCAGTTCCCAGCATAGGTTCTGACCTGTAGTAGGAATAGTGCTATTACTATGTGCCAGACCCTGGCTCACATACTTCATATGCAAACATTGAGTGGGATATATTTATACTAAAGAAAAAAAAAAGAAATTGTTGTTTATCTGAAATTCAAATTTAAGTGGGCATCTTATTTTTATTTACTAAATCTGGCATCCCTACTTGGGGTTAACCCACTGCCCTGCATGGTTAAATAGAAAAGATCTAAGTTTGGGAGACAGAGAGGTCTGGGTTGGGATTCTGCTTCCACCATGTACTTGCTGTGTGATCTTGGGAAAATTGCTTCACTGCTCTGATTCCTAGTTCTCTCACCTATAAATAAGGATCATAATATCTGTATCTCAGTGCTGTTGTGGGGATAACATTTTTTAATACCCTCGAAGTACCTTATACTCTGTAATTAGGTGCTTAATCTATTGTCTTTCATCATAATTTGTTATTTCTTTGGGTCACTGCTCCCAATGCAGGATAATTTAGATCATTTGTTCATACCCTAGAAAAGGATGTGGGTAAGAACATACGACAGGAATAATTAGAGCCTCCTTTTCAGAAGCACTGGGAGAAATATGATGGAGGCCTACACGGTAGGATTCTTGTGCACGCCTTGTCCTTCTAGATCTGTGTTCTGGGTACCTAAGGAGGCGGACCCCAGACCTGCCTTATACAAATGCTCTATCTGAGTCTGTGAAACCATACAGAATGGAGAAGTGGTACCCTGATAATCAGAGATCCTTGGTTAGAGGCAGTGTGAAGCTTTTATTTAAAAAGTTCACAGAAAGTCGAAAGAAAGCACAAGAAAACACATAGAGTCTGTTACCTGGCAAAGGTATAAAAGACCAACATTCTCTGGAAGCCCTAAGTTTAAAAAAAAGAAAACTGTCAAACATTCGGAATCCCCAATACCTTGGAATATCAGTGTAAATGGAGTGACTAAAGCACGAAGCACATCCCAGCCTAAGCCTACTGTGTATCAGCGTTTCGCTGCCCGTTCATTTATTCAGTGAATGTTGACTGAATAACTGCACTCCGTCCCATGAGAACACTACTATTAAACAAGGCATGCCCCACTCCCTTGGTGGGATCAGAACGCGTTGGGTGAGACAGGCCCGGGAATGTGATGGTAGAGTGGTCTAGTGTGTAACGGTGTCCAGGAGAGGAGCGTGATCCCAGGCTGAAGAAAGTCAAGGTAGGGTTTCCAGAGAAAGGCATGTTTCATTTGACACCAAACGAGTGAATTGGAGTACAAGGGAAGGGAGTGGGAGGATATTCTAGCAGAGAGGAAAGAGTATTAGGAAAAACGAAAAACCTGAGCACATTGCAATTAGATGGAACACTGATCATCATTTAGAGCAAAGGTCGGCAAACTATGATGCTCAGGCCAAATTTAGCCTGCTGCCTGTCTGTAAATAAAGTCCTATTAGAACACAACCATACCCATTTATTTAAGGTATTGCTTATGTTGCTTTCATACTACAAAGGCAGAGTTAAGTAATTGCGGCAGAGACTACCTAGCCACAAAGCCCAGAATAGTTACTGTCTGGCCCTTTACAGAAGCAATTTGCTGTTTCTTGATTTAGAGCACACTTTATGTAAGCAGGGATTCAGTGTTGGTGGAAATGTTAGTGGTTGCAGGGAGGTGGATGATAGCATGCAAAGGAAAGTCAGGAGTGGTGAGCGATGAGCCTGGGGAGGGGATCAGGAGCTAGAGTGAAGAGTTTTGACTTTATCCTGAGGGCAGTAGGGAGTTTCTAACCAGGGAAGTGAGGTCAGACTTCTTCACAAAGTGGTGTAGCAAGGCAGAGTCTGGAGGCAGACTGCCTTGATCAGGTCCCCGCTCCTTCACCTACTAGCTTTGAACCTCAGGCAAGTTACTTACCTCTTCTGTGCCTCAGTTTTCCAATTTGTGGAATGGGAACTAATAATTACGATAATTATAATGATGCATTTCTATTGTTAATTATCATCATTATATCTTTTGTGTGGGGTGGTGAAGATTAAATAAGTTAATGCAGGTACAGTGCCAGGCCCAGGGGAGGTTCTCAGTGGATGCTGTTACTATCCTGTCTCAGCGATCATTCCAGCTGCCGGGTTAGAGAATGGCTCAGAATGGGGGAACCTGGTGGTGGAGCCCTAGGGATTTGGGCACCAGGAGGGTGTCCTGTGCTGAGGACGGTTGCTCAGAAGCTTTGATCAGCCGCCATCATGGCCATTGGAATCTTCACTGTCAGTCTCTCCACCATTATCGTCAGCATTTCTTCTGTCTTCCTTTGTTCCAGGCCTTCAGGAGTGCACTGATGAGCTCCTACTGGTGTTCAGGGAAAGGGGATGTGATCGATGACTGGTGCAGGTGTGACCTCAGCGCCTTCGATGCCAGTGGGCTCCCCAACTGCAGCCCCCTCCCGCAGCCAGTGTACGTATGTATGGCCCCTCCTCCTCTGGCCGCCCCTCCCCATGGACTCACACTCCAGTCATTGCAGTCCAGGCCCTAACCTGCTCCTGTGCCCAGGGTGTCTCCTCGGACCCCTGAGGTCTCTGGGGCTCGACTCCTTCTTTGAGAAAGCAGGGAGCTTTGGCAGAACAGACACTGGCCCAGGGGTAGAGACTGCTATTTCAGTGTGTGCTATTTTAATGATGTCACTTGGCCCATCATTATTTCCTTCACTCATCCATTTAGCAAAGGTTTACTGGGCACTGACCACTGCTTTGTCAGTTCCTGTGTTGGACACGGGCGCTACTGAGATAAAGGAAGTGTAGAACTTTCTCTAAGAAACTCCATTTTATTCATTCATTCAACAAATAATTTTTGAACACCTGCTATGTGTCAGACACTGGGGAATTCATCAATGAATAAGACAGGCACAGTCTGTGCACTTAGGGAGCTGACCATTTAGCGAAGGGGACAGATATCAAAGCAAAAACAGGAAAATAGGATACAGATTTTGAAAAATAATAAAAACATGAAAGAAAAACAAAGAGGTGCTAATGGAGGAAACGATGTGGGGATGCTTTAGTTGGAGGGGAGGGAGACAGTCAGGGACGCCTCTGGGAAGAGCCCTAGGTTAGAGTAGGAGTTAATCAAGCAACGAGCATGTTTCAGGGAAAGGAAGAACACGTGTGAAAGCTCTGGGGCAGGAAATCCACCATTTGAGGCAGTAAAAGGTCACCTTGAGTGGAGGAGTGTGAGTAATAAAGAGAGCTGGGCAGGAGCCAGTACTGGAAAACCAGAGTCCCCTAACACTCCTTTGTGGGGAGAGAAGAATCACATTGTGAGATAGTCCTTAAAGAGACAGCGTGGCGTGCTGGAAAGAGAAAGAGACTGGGCCAGGGACAAGCAAAGTTCCCATCACGGTTCTGTCCTCAGCTAGCTATGTGACTTTGTACAAATCATTTCCCTTTTCCGGGTCTTACTTTCCCCGTCTCTCGAATGGGGAGACTGCACTCGCCTCTCTCTAAGGACTCTTCCAGTTCTAACCTTCAGTCCTTTTGAGATATATATATCTAGATAGATAGATAGATAGATAGATATCTAGATAGATAGATAGATAGATAGATAGATAGATAGATAGATAGATTGATTTTTTTTTGCCTTACAAAAGGGTTCCTCAGGATTCCGGCCTCTTGTGAGGGAGTATTAATTTAAGGATATTAAAGAATTAACTGATATATTGGGTGATTGAAAAGAATGGCAGAGAAGTCGAAAGCTACTGTGTTTGAAGGCGCTGTCAATTGAATTGACAAGGAGGCATCACTGGAAATATAGCTTACGTAAATGGAAGGCTAATCAACTTTCCGTGAGCGCATATTGTGTGCTTGGATTAATTTTCTCGATTCCATGTTGATCTACTTTATGCAGAGGTTTTTGGGGCCCAACCAATGCTGCCCGGCAAACAACTCTCCCTGTCACCCCTCCAGGCTACGGCTGTCCCCAGCCGTGGAGCCCTCCAGCACCGTGGTCTCTTTGGAGTGGGTGGACGTTCAGCCGGCCATTGGAACCAAGGTCTCCGACTATATTCTGCAGCACAAGAAAGTGGACGAATACACAGATACGGACCTCTACACAGGTGAGGAGAAAGCCCGTGACTTCCCCTGATGTTGGGATAGTGTGACAAAGGTGAGAAAGAGATTTTTTCCTGCCTTTGGAGACCTGGTGTCATCTGACCTGGGAAGGCATTGGGAGGTTTCATCATTTCATGATTGTCACCTGGCATCCTCTCCTGTGTGCTTTTTTGTATGGTTTTCAGCAGGGAAAGGTAGCAAATTTTAGTTGGGGAGAAGTTCTGATTCTCTGAGTTGGATCCTCAAAGTCATATGTTAAAGGGTTAGTTAATTTAGAAGAAGATTTGACCTTTTCTGTAAATACATTATCTCTGGGACTGAGATAAAGAAATTCAAGGAATTGCCTTTTCTAATGAGATGGACTGAGATAGTCATCTTCAGTGCTGGGGAAGAGGCCTTTGGAAATGATTCAGGCATGCCAGAGAAGAGGAGAAAAGCGGCTTTTAAGAGTGCTGCATTTGGTCGTAACTCAATACTCTCTGAGTTCTTCTAAATGGCTGGCACAGCCGAGAAGCTATGACATCCTGGAGATTGGGCCTGCTGGGGCATCTCCGGCCCTAGGGCAGGCTGGGATCCTGGGTCCCTGGGAGTCAGCCTTGAGGCTGGGACCATGGGAGCAGGCCTGGTACTGGGGTGTCAGGGGCTTGGGTTTAGGGAGACTACTTGGGAGACTGGACCACAGGAGCCACCTGGGGCCGTGGGAGCTGGCAGAAGCAGAGTAGGTTAGAAGCCTGGGTTTGTGGGAGCCTATTGGGAGCCTGGCACTGTAGAAGCTACTGGAGCTTCAAGAGCTCCTGGGCCCCTAGAGCCAGCAACCACTGGAGTGAGCCAGGGGCCTGGGTTTGCAGGAACCTGCACCATGGGAAAGCCACCTACAGCCATGGGAGCTGACCTTGTGCCAGGGTGGGGCTGCTCCGGAATCTGCAGCGAAGTTAGGTGTTCACTTTTCTCTCCTTCTACAGAGAGGCTTTCTCTCTCTGCACTGGGCGGCGGGCTTGGGGGAGGAGTCACGGGAATCACGTGAATCTGTCTTTCCAGTTCTCAGCCAATCTTTTATCTTTTCACTTTACCCAGTTGCTATAACCCTTCACCTAGAAACCTTAGTTTGCGTGAGGTATTTTGGGGCATAGATAATGGTTCGAATTGATTTTTCTGGGGCACAGTGTGTGTGGGCTTATGAGTTCTAGCAATTTCCTACGCTGCCATTTTGCTAATATCACCCTCTGAATGATTACCAACCTAGTTTTATGATCAAATAAATGAATCCCACAGAAGTATGTGACTTTTCCAAATTCTCACAACCAGGACATGGCAGAGCCAAGATTCCCAACCAGCTCTGTCATACTCCAAGCACAGTACTCATTCTTTATGTAACATCAGGCTTAACGGTGAAAGACCGCATGCTAGTTTGCTGAGAGGTTTTTGTTTTGTTTTAATTAGAAATGTTTATTGAATTTTCTGTGTCTGTTGAAATGATTGTACGGTTTATATTTCTTAGTTTGTTAATATGGTAAATAACATTGATGGATTTTCAAATGGTGAAGCAACTTTGCATTCCTGGAATAAGTAAATCCCACATAGTCATGGTGCGTTATCTTTTTCATATATTGTTGGAGTTGGTGTGTTAAAATTCTGTTAAGAATTTTTGCATCTATATTTGTGAGAGATTTTGTTCTGTAGTTTTCTCATAATGCTTTTTGTATGTTTTGCTATTAGAATATTTCTGGCCTCACAAAATGAACTGCAAAATATAGCCTCCTTTTCAGTTTTCTGAAAGAGTTTGGTTATGATTAGTAATGTTTCTTCTTTAATTATTTAGTGGAATTCATCACTGAAGTACAGATGCTCCTCAACATATGACGGATCATAAGTTGAAAATATCCTAAGTAGAAAATGCATTTAATCCACCTAACCTACTGAATATCATAATTTATCCCAACTCATATTAAAGGTGCTCAGAACACTTACATTAGCCTTCGGTTGGGCAGAATCATCTAACACAAAGCCTATTTATAATAAAATGTTGACCATCTCATGTAATTTATTATGAATGTCATTTTCACACCATTGTAAAGTTGAAAAATTATAAGTCAAACCATCTTAAACTGGGGACCACTCGTAATCTGGTTTTGGAGGTTTTCTTATAAGAAAGTTTTAACTACTAATTTAATTTTTTAGTAGATATAGGGCTATTTGGGTATCTATTGCTTCTCAAGTGATCTTCGTAGTTTGTGGGTTTAAGGAATTTGTCAGCTTCATCTAAGTCATAAAATTTATTGGCAAAAAGTTATTTGTGACATTCTATTATCGATTATGGAATTTATAGTGATATCACTCTCATTCTTGACATTGGTAATTTGTCTTATCTCTTTCTGACCAAAATGGCTAAAAGATTATGAAACTTATTTATATTCTCAAAGAATCAGCTTTGGTTTTATCTATTTTTGCTATTTTCTATTCTGATCTTTGTTATTTTCTTTCTTTGGTGTACTTAGGGTTTGGTTTGCTCCTCTTTTTTTCTGAATTTTTAAGGTGGTAGCTGAGGTTATTGATTTGAGGTTTAATATAAGCATTCCCTCCAACCATTGCTTTTATGGCTTACTACAGACTAATAAATTGTATTTTCATCTTTATTCAAAATATTTTCTAATTTTTCTTTTTTCTTCTTTTTTGACCTGTGTTTACTTAGTTTCTAAATATTTGAGGATTTTTTCAGATATCTTTTCTGTTATTGATGTTTAATTTGATTCTGCTATGTCAGAAGACATACTCTTTATGAGTTTAATCATTTTAAATTTATTGAGACTGGTTTATGGACCAGAATATGGTCTATCATTGTGTTCAGTGTCAACTTTAAAATAATATGCATTCTTCTATTTATGGATAAGGTGTTGTATAAATGTCAATTAGATCAAATTGGTTGATTGCATTGTTTATTTAAGTCTTCAAAACCTTTCTTCTTTTTTTTTTGTCTTATTGTATCAGTAATTGAGAGAGTGGTATTAAAACCTCTGACTATAATTGTGGACTTATCTATTCCTCCTTGTAGTTCTATCAGTTTTTACTTCATGTGCTTCACACTTCTATGTGCTCTATACAATGGCCCATGAAACTCTGTTATTAAATGCATAAACACTTAGAATAGTTATATCCTCCTGATGAATCGGTCCTTTTATCATTCTGAAATGGTCATCTGTATTCCTGTGATATTGTTTGTTCTAAAATACACTTTGTCTGATATTAACATAACTACTCCAGCTTCCTTCTGATTAGTGTCTACCATTTCCCATTCTTTTACATTTTTATTATTTGTGACTTTATATTGAAAATGGGTTTCTTGTAGACAGCATATAGTTGGGTCTTTTATTTTTCTTTTTAAATTTAATCTGATATCATTACCATTAAATTGGGGAAGTCTAGAGCATTTATATTTAATGTGATATTGTTGTGGTAGGTTTAAGTTGATTGTCTTGCTTTTGTTGTCTACTGTCCATCTTTCTTTGTTCCCTTCTCTTTTTTTAATCTTTTGGATCGAGTGTTTTCATAATTCCATTTATCTCATTTGCTGATGTACTAGCTATAACTCTCTTGTTATTTTAGTGGTTACTTTAGAGTGTACATATGCATACTTAACAGATCACAATGTATATTCAAGTGCTATTATACAACTTCATATACAGTATAGGATCCTTTTAATAGTATGTTTTTATTTTTCCCTTCTAAGCTCAGCTTCCTTCTGATTAGTGTTAGTCTACCATTTCCCATTCCTTTACATTTTTATTATTTGTGACTTTTAATAGTATGTTTTTATTTTTCCCTTCTAAGCCTTTATGCTGTGTTGTTATACATTTTACTCATATATATGTTTAATAATTCATTGTTATTGTTTTTCCTTAAATAGTAAAATATTTTTAAATATATTT
>NW_006440132.1:4558693-4577147 GCF_000325575.1 Pteropus alecto
GCCAGTGAGAAATATGCCTTTATTCCTAGCTTTGCTCCCCTGTATATACACGCCATTTTCTGTCTGGTTGCTTCTAGGGTTTTCTCATTAATGGTTTTGAGCAATTTTACAGTTTATTGTGACTGAGGTTCATTGAGCTTCTTGGATCTATGAGTTTATAGTTTCATCACATTTGGAAAATTTGAAGCCATTATATTTTAAAATATTTTTTTAAAAAAAATTTTGTCCCCTCTTCTCCTTCAGTAACTCCAACTACATATATACGTGGATATTTGAAGATGACCTTCATCTCACTCATGCCTTTTTGATTTTTAAAAATTCTTTTTTCTCTCTTTGTTTCATTTTGGATAGCTGTTAGTGATATATCTTCAATACTTTCTGCAAGGTCAATTCTATTGTTTTTAAAATTCAAGCATTGTAATTTTCATCTTGAGTTCAGTTTGCATGTTGTTAATGTATTGCATGTCACAAGTTTTTCAACATATGAAATAGAGTTATAATAATTGTGTTAATGTCTTTATTTGCAATTTCTAACATCTGTATCAGTTCTGGGTCAGTCTCTCCTCATTATAGGTTGCATGTGCCTGTTTCTTTACATGCCAGGTAATTTTTCATTCAATGCCAAACATTGTGATTTTTGCCTCGTTGGGTGCTGGATATTTTTGTATTCCTATAAAGATTTTTGAACTTTGTTCTGGGACACAGTTACTTGGAAACAGTTTAATTCTTTTGAGTCTTGCTTTTAAGATGTTAGGTAGAACCAGAGCAGTGTTTAGTCTAGGGCTAATTATTCCCTACTGCTGAGGCAAGGCACTTCTATGTGCTCTATACAATGGCCCATGAATTATGAGAGTTTCCAGTGAAACTGGTAGAAACAGGCACTTCTTTTGGCCCCTATATAAACACTGGGCACTGTTCCATCTAATCCTCTTGGGCAGGTAGGTTCCTCACATACATTCATCAATCAGTACTTTGCTGAATATTGGAAGGAGACCCTCCAGATCTCTTCAATTTTCTCTCCCTACAGCTCTCTCCTCTCCATTACTCTACCCTATAAACTTCAGTCATTTTGGTCTCCCTGGACTGAGAACTCTGTCTTCTCAGTTTAGGGAATCTGCCAGGCATCCTTCCTGCACAGTGACCTGGAAACACTCTAACGACAATAATCTGAGGAAATTTTAGGCTCACATAATTTGTTTTCAGTCATTCAGGATCTCTGTCCTTTGTCGCCTGGTTTCCAGCTTGAAAACTTGATTTATGCACATTTTAAAAAATTCTTAATGTTTTAGGTGGTAGGGTAAATAACTCTAGTCCCTGTTTCTCTATCTAGCCCAGAAATGAAAATCCAGGATTCTTTCTCTTCATTGTACAAGAACCAGTACTCTGATCCAAGAGTTCCTCTGTACTGATACAGGCAAAACATGTTCCTTTTTAGTTACATGGCCTGGGTTCACTTCACACAGATATAACCCCTTCTTCCCGCTGTCATTTAAAAGTTTGAAGGTGATGACATATCTACCTCCATCTTTACAGGTTCTTCTAATCCTTCCTCATGTGATTGACTTTAATTCTTCCAACTATCCAATTATTAAATATTTCAATGGACAGTTGTCTTTAAAGAAACAAGACAATGACTCTTGTGTCTTTATAATTTGGGATCCTCCCACAGTGCCTGACATTTATAGATGTTCAATGTTCACTGGATTGAATTGTGTATGGGTAGGCATATGCATGTCTTAACTTTTCAACTCTGATGTTAATTCCTTGAGTGCCATGCAGTCTTATGGGGTCTTATGTAGAGACTAGCTGAGTACATAGTAGGCCTTCTAAAATGTGTCATGATCAATTGGTGCTGCAGATTATTTGGGGCAGATATATGAAGTAGAAACCTCATTTCTTTGCCTCTGTGCCACCTTTATGATGTTTCAAGTATCTGAACTTGGACCACATTTGAAGATTACAGCTCACATTCTTGAGTTTTTTTCTTAGATGATAGAAGCCTAATGAAGGACTATGGACTTTGGAAAACCTGGTTTCTGTTTTCAGTTTCCACCACATCTCACTGAGGACTCTAGGGCCAGCCAACACCTTTTCTGGGCCTCAATTTCCCTATCTGTGGAAAGGGGAAAATAATACCTACTTCACAAGCTACTTTGAGGGTCAAATGTAGCACAGTTTTCAGCACATAGTAATTACTAATAAATTTTAATTGCTTCTCATTTCCATGAATTAAAAAGTGAAATGGAAAATTAAATGCTCATTTCCATGAATTAAAACAATGAAAAAGAAAATTAAATGCTAGAAAGAAAATAACAAAACAGGATTTAAGACTCGTTTTGGAGAGAGAATTAGGATTACTCACACATTTGGCCAGGTGAGGCCCGAATAGGGAAATATGGGCTTTTTCCTTTGATCTCTCTGGATTTTTGCTGGCAGCTGAATCCAGTGCTGGAACTGTTTATTTATTCGTGAGCTCACGCGTGCGTGTGCACAGATATATGTGCATACACACGTTCTTTCTCTCTCTTTCTTACACACACACGCACACACTTTATGACTGCCATCTGTTCGACACCCTTTTGAACTAGCTGTTGAAATGCTCACTCTCTCCCTGTCTCCCTCTCTTGCCCCCAACCGCGGGGTTTGGCGCCCTCTTTGTCTCCTTCAGAGAAGCCATCGCTCTGTCGGTTCTGGGACTCTTGGGAAATCCAAGCATAAGTAGCCTCCTGTTCCAGTTGTTTTGAGCAGAAACAAGGCTTGTTTTGGGGGATGGCTGAATTCCCCACATGCTAATCTGTCATCAGTATTAGAAACAGACGTCTGCTTCTCCTGCGTGGCCTCATCAGAGCAATTGGCATGGGTTTCAGCCTCTTGGGCAGGGGTAGATGCAAGGGGCTGGGAATAAGAAGAGGGCTGAGCACAAGCAGATTTAATGACTCCAGATTCTCCTTCAACCTATGGAGAAAAGGCTGAGGAAAGCAGAGGGTGAGGGGGAGGCAGGACTCCTTCAGAGGTTACACACGTGATGACTTAATGGTAGAGTCGGAGCTAGAAGAGGGGCCCTGGTTTCTTTACCTGCTCCACTCGCCAAGTCCAAACATCTTTCCACTGGTCTGTATTACCCCTGATGTGGTTTGCTTTGATTGAAAATAAACTGAGAGGCTGATGAAAATAGGGGATTTAGGACCTCTGTGTATCCGGGCAGGATGGGGTCTCTAGTATCTGGTGGCAGCTGGCGGGCGTTGACCTCGTGGAATATACCCTTTCAGACTCCTTGCTTCTTTGCCGTCACTGCTTTCATATATACCGGCTTCTGAGAAGCCTCAAAGTTCAGAGTAGAAGGACCATGAACATTGAGTTCAAGTCTCTCATTGTAAGGATCAGAAGGGTGAAGACAGAAAGGGGAAGGGTCTCACCTCACACCATAACCTCCCATCACACTGCCCTGCATTTTCTTTGATCATCTGCTAGATTTTTTTTTCACTTTTTAAAAATCAGAGTCTTCTGTCTCTCGCCATGGGATTCCAAGCTTGTTTGGTTCAGGGCTGGACGGCCAGCTGGCTCTGTTGGCCCTCACCCACAGAGGCAGCAGGCCCTCACCACCATCCCCCCACACCTCCTCACGAAAGGCAGCAACATCTGGAGCTGGTCAGTGCCCCTTTCTGTCCTGGCATCTGGGAGCCTGATGGGCTGCGCCCCAGAGGATCAGCACCAGGCTTCTCTCCTGCCAACTCTCAACTCTCGTCTCTGTTTCTTCCCTTCTCTATCCTTTCCTGACCGCCTCCACCACCACCTCTTTCTTTCTCTCTCTTCGTCTCCACTATAGATCTTCCTCTCTTGTCTGTTCCCTTTCTCACTCCATATCACCTTCTGCCTGTGTCTCGGTTCATCTTTTGTCTTTGTCTCTTTGAGATGGCTCATGTATAAGCTGCTCATCTAGAGTCATCTAGATCTGGGTCAAGAATAATGTCAAGAACTGTCAGAAGACATCTCTGTCCACCCCAAACCCCATTTTACAGCATCTCCCTCCCCGTTTTCATTAAGTCTAATCTACCACTGGAAAGACCCCCACCCCCCAATGGCATGCACATCATCCCATCTGAGACCTTAGACTGAAGACCTCATCAAGTAAAAGAGAGCAGTTGTGAAGGTGAATTTGTGTGGGGAATAACTCAAGGTCAAGGTCAGTAAGACCCCACTGCCCCCAGTAGCTAAGAGGACGGTGGCAGCAGCCACTATGAAGGAGCAGTTAAATTAGAGCTGTTTATGAAAGCCTGTGGAAATTACTCATAGCTCTTTGAGCAGCACGGGCCATGGCTGAGCCATACTTTTTGTCTGAGAAGCTAGAGGGGCCCTCACCCGCCTGCTGTCTGCCTGCTCTGGACCAGCTTGAGGGAGGTGATGTCATTGGAGACTGGGCCCCACTCCCTCAGCACTCCAGAGTGGAGGGGGTTGGTGAGGGAAATATGTTTTACAGGGTGAGCTACAAACCGACATGACTGCAAACATCTGGAACTGATATTAGGTCCTCAGAACATGTTTCTGTCACTCCAGCTGCTCCTGGGGTGAGAGGTTTCTAAAGTCAAGGGCCTCCGAAGGGAAAGGCACTTGGAGGGTCTTAATTCTCTCCATTCTCCCGTGCCACCCAGCCTGCCCTCAATATCACAGAGTTTTTTACAGTTCACAAAGCACACTCATCCGTCCTATTAGTGTATATGGAGATTTTACTATGGTGCAGACACTGCAGAACATGCTGAGCATGGCATGGTAACAAGACAGGCATGTTTCCTGCCCTCATGGAGCTTACGGACTAGCAGTGGAGAGATGCAGTTTAGCAAGAAATGACCCTGTAGCTTGATAGGTGTTGCGATATTTCAGATGCTGTAAGAGCATAGCATAGGGGCTTCTAAGTCAGTCCAGCGGGTCAGTAAAGGCTACCTAGAGGAAGTGAGGTGATTGTTCAAGATCCTAGTCCCAGTAATTAATCATACCAATCGTGCCCTCATACTCAAGATTCCCAGCTCCCCATGTGGAGCTCACTCGTCTGGCTGAAAAACTTCTCTTCAAGTCCCGCTTCCTCCCTGCCGCCACCTGTTGCCATGCTTGACCTTAGTAGCAGCTATAGATGCTACTAAGATGGCAAGAGAAGAAAAGTTACCTTTTTCTCTGCACTCTCTAGAACCTCCTTCCAGGCTATGGCATTATGGTAAATGCCTACCTTCTATCCAAAGATTTTGTCAAGACGAAATTCATCTTGCTTTATGTCCATTAAATTCAACCATTCCCACAAAAGGTAAATTCAAATACAATACAGATTTTAACTTCTTGCCTCCGTTGAAACTGATTCTCTAAGTGTTTAAGCTGTTGATTTGGAGTTCTCTCTCCATCTGTGCTCTCGTCATCACAATAGATGAGCTCAAGTCCTCCTGGATGCCCTTTCCAACACTTCTCTCATCTCTTAACCCGCTCATCTCCAGCGAACTTCCTTTCATTCTACCTCAGCCACTCAATCCCAGATCACACTTTGGACTCTGTTCCCGCTTGATGTCCCATCAAAAACCATTAATTTCAACGTCCCACTCTCTGACCATAATTTTTTATCCTGTCAATTGTCTTGATCTCCCACTCCTACCATGCGTGTCCTTTAACTCAGTGGGACTTCCAGTTCCTTGGTATCACTACTCTATCTCCATCCATCAGTTGTATCTTTTCTTTAGTCATCTCTCTAACCATGTACAATGGACTGCATGTTTATTCCCTCGAAATTTATGTTGAAATCCTAAACCCCAAGGCGATGGTGTTAACAGATGGGGCCCTTGAGCTGTGCCCTCATGAATTATATTTGTGCACTTATAAAAAAAAAAAAAAGACCCCAGTGAGACCTTTCACCACCTCTGCTATGTAAGGTTACGATGAGAAGAAGGCTGTCTATGAGGAAGTAGACCCTCGCCAGATAGCAAATCTTTTGATCACTCGATCTTGGACTTCCCGGCCTCCTGAACTGTAAGAAATACATTTCTGTTATTTATAAGTCACCCAATAAGTGGTATTTTGTTATAGCAGCCCAAATGAACTAAGACACCACGGTGGAGGCCATACTTCATATTTTAATTACTGTTATCAACACCTCCTGATCTCCCTTGCCTTTCTGTCCTTCAGTTGCCCAGACACCTACCGGGATGAGGGCCGCTCTCCATCATCTCCTGTGTTAAAGCATACAATCAGCTAGAGAAAAGCACACAGTTGAGAATATTTGACACCAATATATCATCAGTCACCACCATCAACTGGGTTCTTCCCAGTAATCCTACTAGACTTCTTCTGTCAATTTACTTTCTTCTTCATCATCATTAAACTCCTGACAGCTGTCCTTCCCAGCTGTCCTTCCCAGCTCTCTCAGTGGATGACTTTGTCTCCTCATTCACAGGGAAAATAGTTTAGGGAGTATACTTCCCTATACAACTTCCCTCCATAACAATTTTAAATCCGCATGCTTCTTTACCCATACTCTTCTCCTTCCCTTCTGACATAATGTAGGAGGTGCCCTTTCTCCTCTCTAAAATTAACCCTTCAAATGCACTGTTTCCTATACCCTCCTAAATTCTTAAAAAACTTTCCATATCAATTATCTCCCTATATTGTATATTTCTAGGCTCTCCTTCTTTAGATTTTTTTTTACTATCATTTAAATGTACTCATAAAGTTATTTTTATTTTTAAAACAAAGACAAAAAAACATTTTATCTTTCGCTACCCTATCTCTTCTTAATGAACATACTTTCAAAGACGGTCTTCAGTGGCTGACTTCATTTCTTTACTGTGTACTCATTCCTCAACTTACTCTACTCTGTCTCCTGCTACCACCAAGTGACTAGAACATTTTATCTCCATAAACATATGTGACCTGCATTGTCATTAAATCCAATGACCTTTTTTTTTTATCATAAACTTGTTTAATATCTTCAAGCATTGTACAGGGTTCACCCTTCTCTCCGAAACTTTGGCTTTTCTTTTTCCCTTTGATACCATGCTCTTCTGGTTCACCACTCACCTCCAACTCAGCCTACCTTGTTGGGTCCTTAAAGGTACATAGATCTTAGTCTTGTATCTTCTTTTCTGCATTTAGACTCTCTGTGGACCACCACATCCACCCCCAGGGTCACAGTCAATATATTCAGTGCCTTTAAATTTGTATTTCTACCTCATTCTTCTGAGCTCTCTACCCATATTCAACTGACTATAAGTATCTGCAGTTTGATGTCTGACAAGCAATTCAACTCAACACATCCAAAACTAAACGATTTACCATCTCCCCATAAACATGCTCCTCTCCAAATGTTTATTTACTCTTTCTATAGCTGGTGCCACTATAAATTCCATTCCTTTTATCTTGTTCACCCTCATATTCAATTCAAAACCAAGTTATTTTGCTTTCATCTCCATTATCTTTTCCAGCTTTATTGAGATATAATTGACATATAACATTGTCTCTTCAATCTACTCTTTCTATTTTCATTTGTCTAGTCTAAGCTACCATTTATCTCTTACAATCACCTTCTAATTATTCCTCATATTAGCCACTTTTTATCCCTTTCAGTTCTCAATTTTAAACCCAGAGGTGCTCTTCAAAATATGATCACATCTTGTGATCATAGCCAGTGCCTACTACAGTTCCTGGAATACTGTGGACACTCAGTAAATATTTTGTGACTAGATGTCTGATTTATAAGTATCACTTTCCTAATTTAAACCTTTTAAGAGCTTTTCATAACTCTTCTAACTGAATAGAAAAATATTTTGACATGGCCTACAAGGTTATGAATTATCGTTCTTGCTGCCTTCTCCAATTTCTGTGTACTCTTGATATCAGCGATTTCCTTTCCCACATGGGTCCATCTACCCCAATCTCAGCTTGAGTGTCACGTATCTGAATCATTAGATTAGATTTGGCCCTCTCCTCAATTATGTGAATTTTGCTTGGTAGCACTTATTACAGTTATAATGAATATTTTTTTGGGGGGGAGAGGGGGTTTAGCATTTGCCATTCTCACTAGAATGTGAGCCCCTCCAAGGTGGAGTTACGTTCAGCTTTTTCATCACATCCCCTGTGCCTAGTAAAATGCCAGGCATATATTGTAGGCAACCAGTAAAGACATGAAGTGTGAGCAGGAGCTAGTGACATAGAGGCGTAAAGGGTAGGCAAGGATGGAGAGTATTACAGGTAGAGAGAACAGCCTGTGCAGCGGCCTTAAGGAATTAAAGGGTAGCATGGCTACAGTATAAATTTTGAGCGGTAGAATTAAAATTTAAAGGGATAAAGTTATGGGGATGTTTAAGGAATGCTAAAGAGTGAAAGTTTCACTTAATCTTTATTGAAGATTAAGTGAAGGATCTTTAAATTTATTACCTCAATTCATTCACAAATTAATCCTTCCAACTAGGATGTAATTATCATTTCCATTTACAGATTAGGGAGACTAATTAAGATTAGTCTTGTGATGTCGATAGTTGAAGGTCACACTTCTGAGAAGAGTGGGATCAAGAATTGGATTTGGGCCCCCTGACTTTGTAATTCACATTTCTTTCCATTTTTCACTGCCCATGTACTGTCAGCCAGAGGCAGGGAGCCACTGGATCTGGGAATCAATATGGCCAAATGGTCTTTTCCACAGAACTTCATCGCCCTAAGAAAGGATTCTGTGTGGCATGTAGGATTGGACTAGGTGACCCAGTCTGTGAGACTAAGATTCAGCTTCTGTGACCTTGCTGGAGGGATGGCTGACATGGGACTAAGCAGAGGCATCAAAGGCATAACCTAAAGGTGAAAACAGAAGATAAGGAAAGGAGTACAGCTGTCCCTCAGTCTCTGTAGGGTTCCAGGAAGCCTCCCCCCAGAGCAAAATCTGCAGATGCTCAAGTCCCTTATGTAAAATGGTATAATGTTTGCATATAGCCTATGCAATCCTCCTGTATACTTTAAATCATCTCTAGGTTACTTATAATGCCTAACAAAATGTAAATACTATGTAAATATTTGTTATACTATATTGTTGAGGGAATAATGACAAGAAAAAGGGGTTCGTACATATTCAGCACGGACACGACCATCGTAGGCCTAACTACAGAGTATGTGTCAGCAATGTAACATTTTTTTCCCCAACATTTTTAATCCATGGCTGTTTGACTCCACGGGTGTGGAACCCGAGGGTGTGGAGGGCCCACTCTACAGCTATAAGGTCCCTCCCTCCCCCATTGGACATGGAAGGAGAGAAAGAAGTGGGATTTCCTTCTAAGACATTGCTGATTGACTTGTAAGAATCTTTGTAAGTTACTTCTCCATTATACCTCGAATCTGTCCGTTTTTTCTTCCCCATTAAGGCCACTCTTGATACTTCCAATATAACTTTCTCACCATTTCTTTTCCTCTACTCTTGCCGCTATATTCAGTTTTCCTCGTGTTGTCAGAATCTTCTGTCTGTACCAGTGTGTCCCAAAACACATTTTTTATATGTGGATATATTAGGAGAAAAGGTCAGAAATAACCACCAATACTTTCCAGCATTGTTGTGAGCAGTAAATCAGACAATGCATGATGTATGTGAGATGGCCAGCACATAGGAGATGTACAATAATCCCTCATCCTTTTTCCTTAGTCTGTACCTTGTCTTTGAAAATATACACAATGTTATCTTACTTATTTGCAATATTGGTCTTAAGCTACAGATAGCAAACTAGTTGCTACATGGTGTGTTTAAATATTTGAAAAAGCTGCTATTATTTGAAATCTAGAAGGTTTTTTACATGAAAATATGGATTCCTGGCTTCTGCTAAATAAAAGAGTAGGTTCTAACAATCTTGGACTCACATTTCCACATGCAGTAGTAGAAAGAAGAAATGAACAGCCACTACCCACTTTAGAGAATGCATATGAGCTCTAGTTTGTCAAAGTCCCCCTCTGACATCCAGCTCCCTACATTAATTTGTATCATATGCTTCACCCTCAGAGACCTTTTAATGTGTCATCTCTGACGTAGGCCAGGGTCAGAGAACATCTTCCCTTTGCATTCACCATGTCTTGAACGGTTTTTGCCTGCTTTTACTCATAGCATGGGCAGGGCGGGTAGGGCAGAGCCAACTGTTGAGTAATAACAGAAATGTCTTGTTGAAATTGCTTCCATTTTTGAGTGATTGCTGTGTACCCCACAAGACCTCTAGCTTCGCGAGGGTATCATCTCTCTAGTTCATCACTATTCATTTGGTCATCCTCTCCCAGCACAGAGTATGGCTTACAGTAGAAGCTTAATGGGTAACCATGAAAGGAGTACACTGAATGAACAAAGTAGAGACGCTGTGCTAAACTCATTTAATCCTCACAGTAACTGAGATGAAGGTACTATTGTTATTCTCATTTCCATAAAAGCAGAAATAGGCTCAGAATTTGCCCATTGGGTCACACGCTTCTAGATTCCTGACCTATCACATTGACAAGATCCTTACAGATCGGTGAAGCCAGTCCTCTCGGTTCAGATGAAGAAACTGAGTCCCAGAAGTCAAGGAACTTCCCCTCAGCTTCCCAGTGAGGAAGTTCAGGCCAGCACATAGGCAGGAGCCCTGGCCCCCAGCACAGCATTGGTTCCAGTACCATGTGCCTTTAGGAGTATCTAGGCTTAGGATCGCCTACAAATCCCATGCCCAGTCTTTATGAACTTCTCGCCGTTGACTTCCCACTCCTTGAGTCATCCCACCATGCCTCCCAAGGGAGAGGTTCTAGGTACATCTCTAGGGCCATATGAGATAAGATCGAGGAGTTGTTGTCACCTGACCCCAAACTCCCTAGGGAGAATTTAATCATCCTGCCCTGATCTGGCCTCATCTACCCCAGTGGGAAAAGATGAGAGTAGAATCCCCTGAAAAGAGGGAATTAGTGGTTTGTTTGTTTGTTTGTTTGTTTTACCAACAATGAAGACCAGCTTGTAGGAGAACAGTTATAGGCCCTGTCGTAATTACCTTTTAATTTGTAATTGCCAGGTTTCTCTGTAGCTCCCCTTGGAGACCCATTTGAAAGCCTCAGGCACAGATGTTATCCGTGATGTAGTAGGGCTTTCCAGCACATCAGAGTTCTCTGGGAGGGTTGACTCATGCTTCCAAAGGGCCTTGAGAACCACAGGGAATCTGGAAGGAACCATAGAGATTATAGATGAACCTCTGTGCAATGCCCCCCCACCACCTCTCACCTCTCAATCATACCAATGAGGAGTAAGACTCAGAAAAGAGAAGTGACTTGACTAAGGTCCCTCTAAAATCATGAGTATAATTAAGTAGGTCCTAGAAGATGTGTAAAGGCAGTGACAATATTAGTAGCCTCCTGTCTCATCCTCAGACACAGCAAGCTTAGAATTCCCTCTGGTTAGAATGTTCTGCCCTTGGGTGTTTAGATTGGTGGCTCCTCAACAGCAATTGGTTTCTTCATCTTATATCACTTCGCTTAGAGGCCTCTCTGACCACCAAATATACGATTGCTTCTCTGTCCCTCTTTGTCACATCTCCAATATTACTGCCCTCACATCTCTTATCATTCTCTGAAATAATCTCATAGATGTATGTTTTTTCTGCCTGTTTATTTTTTGTTCCCCTGATCTTGAAAGTAAACACTATAAAAATGAGGACCTCACCTGTCTCATTCCATGCTATATCCCTTGTACGAAAAATATGAATTACAGTGCTCCCCCCTTATCCACGGTTTCACTTTCCATGTTTTCAATTACCTGTGGTCCACTGCTGTCCAAAAATATTAAGTGGAAAATTCCAGAAAGAAGCAATTCATAAGTTTTAAATTGTGCTCCATTCTAAGTAGTGTGAGGAAACCTCGTGATGCCCAGCTCTAAGCCAGGATGAGATGTCCACATCTCCACGCTGTATACACTACCCTCCCATCAGTCACTGAGTAGCCATCTTGGTTATTAGATCCAGTGCTGTGATGTCACAGTGCTTGTGTGTCAGTCACCCTCGTTTTACTTTTTAGTGGCCCCAGGGCTCTAGCGTAGTGATTCGGGCAATTTAGATACGTCAAAGAGAAGCCATGAAGTGCTTCCTTTAAGTGAAAAGTGAGAGTTCTCAACTTATTGAAGCGTTTTGTCATTTCATATCGTCACAAGAAGAAGGATGAGTACAGTACAAAAGATATTTTGAGAGAGAGAGATACCACATCAACGTAACTGTTATTACAGCATGTTGTTAGAATTGTTCTATTTTGTTATTAGTTATTGTTAATTTTTTGGTATGCCTAATTTATAAATTAAACTTCATCATAGGTACGTATGTACATATAGGAAGAAGACATAATATATGTAAGGTTTAGACATAATATATGTAACCTCTCCGAGGTTTCAAGCATCCACCAGGGGGCTCGGAATGTATTCCCTGTGGATAAGGGAGACTACCGTGTGCTGTTATCAGAGATCATGAAACCAGGCAGTCACATCGCAAATTAAGAAGCAGAAAGATATCCAGCATAAAGAGAGCCAAAGTGAGACTGAAGTATGAGGAGTGGCACTTATTGATCACCTACTCCATACCAGGAATTTTGTAAACATTATAGAAAGTACAAAACTAATTAAAGAGAAAGGGAAGAGAACCATGGTTTGTTGAGCATTTACATATCAGGTGCTTAATCATCAGAATGATTCTGAAAAGTAGTTATTATTATCTTTATTTTATAGATAGGAAAACTGAGGTTTAAGAGGTCACTTACCTAGGGACATATAGTTATTAAGTGACAGAGTTAGGATTTGAAGCCAATTCTTTCTCACTCAAGTCCACGTTCTTTATTTTCACTCTCGATATCTTCCAAGGAATCCCTGAAGGGAGAAGATTATTAGTATTATTTTTTTAATGAAAGGAGAGGAGAATATAATGAAAAATAAATCAAATTTTAAAGTGTGTTTTTTGAATGGGGGCATGCAGGGAGCTGGGAATTGTTTTAAGGCAGAAATCATGGGGAAACTTAAGCTCCGAGCCACTTGGGTCCCATCCTGGACCAGAAACTGCAGGTCTCTGTTTCATGCTTTGGGTACAGATGTGCTGTCATCATATTCATGATGAATCACACCTTAGGAAGGTCAAATATGGCTATTCTGCAACAGCTGAGCTTCCCAGGGGCGTTCTGGGCCCGTAGCATAGGGGAGACAAGGGGCAATGAGACTGAGATTCAATGAATGTGCTCAACTGGTTGAACCTAAAGTGACAGAACAAAATCAAATATTAGTGAGACTGGATTTCCTAATGTTTCTTACCTAGAATTAACTATGTTAAGAATGACTGGACAAGAGTCTTGATGATTATGTAGTTTATAAGTAGAGCTTTTCTCCACATGCTAAGTTGATACTAGTGGTGTGTGTATATATATATATATATATAAAATTTTAAGTCATTTCTAGCTGACAGATAATTATGGACTATCAACTCTGTGCCAGAGTTGGTTTGAGGCACTGGGGAAATGCTAGAAACACTTGGCCGAATTAACTAACTCATTTAAAGCAGAGGCCATGTAGTCATCCTGTTTTTAATTTTGTTTTGTTTTTTATTTCTATTAACCTAAAACTACCTGAGCAAGGATTGGGAGCACATAGTTTACTTGGTAGGTACACAGAGGAAACAGTCGTGAAGGAGCCTGGGGAGTGACGACAGGAAAGAAAGCCAATGCAGGGGTGTGTTCACAAGGTCGTTATTGAGGCAATGTGGGCTCAATTCCATTGGCACCTCCTGAAAAGGAGACCAATGCCTCTCAGCATTGCTGCCTGAGTGTGCAAAGCTGGAGCGTGTCTGCTCTGGCTCCCTACCCATGTCATTTGAACATTGCCGCTTCCTCTACTTCTGGGCTGTGCTTGCCCTTATGAGCTGAGAGCTCCCATGGCATCAGAGAAGTCCTCAGGGCAGAAAGCAGAGACATGCCCGGCGGGTGCTCAAGGTGGACGTTTTGGAACAGCACCAAGGTGAGTCTGAGCTCACACTGGAACTGTCCACTGCAATCGAGGCTGAAATCAGAGACTAGGTAGATGCAGCCTCCCCAAGGAGTCTCTTACATACTCATTAGAAAATGTGTATATGGAACAACTAACAACATGTGCCAAGCATATTGCTGTGCTCTTGGAAACCAATGGAGAACATAATACATACTACCCCTTCTCTCCGAGAGCCCTCAGTATGGGGAGAGAGAAATGAAAAATAGACAACTACATGATAATATATTAAAATGAAGTACGACTAAATAGATGTAAAAGCTTACAACAGGAGACAGATTAGTGTGGGCCGGAAGACGAGTGGTCAAGGAGGTTTTCTTGAAGAAAGTGGCCTTTGGCCTCAGCCTGGACGGTTGAGAAGAGCGTTCATACTGGAAATCAGTAAGGGGAAATTCAGATGGAGGAAACAGCCTAAACCAAGAAAGACATGAAGAGAGGAAAGAAAAGTGTCTAAAGGAACATAACACAAGAGAGACTGGAGTTTGTGGTCAAGTCTATCTTACCACAAGGCCAGGCTCAGATATGTGGACTTATTCTCTGGGCAGTGGAGAGTCACGGAAGGTATGTATTGGCCTAAGTGGAGTTTAAAATATACTTTCTCACTCTCAGTTCAGAATGGCTAGGTGCAAGTGAATATCATGGTAAGTCTGCTTTGTGGAGCACACCGCCCCCACCCCCAGTCTTGGCAGCAGAACAGAGGCGCTAATGTGGACAAGTGGGATCAAGGTAAAGATACAAAGCAGGTTAGCTCCCTCCAGACATTCACTGCCTTTGACGTCCACATGGAGAACGGCATTAGCATTCTGTTCCACCAGCCAGGACAGTTTGATAATTTTTATTAATGTGTGGCCTAGTGAGTTTCCTCAGCCTTCATCCATCAAACACTGCATCGTGCCTTCAACAGTGGCCCACACCCAGTGCCTCGGAAGCCCATATATCATGCCTCCAGGCAGGGAAGCGGATTCCCTTTTATCTTCCTTGCAAGAGCACAGATGTTTGGAATGTCAGTAAATGTACCCAGGCTTCTCTGGAGTTCAGGCACAGCTTCTCCCTGGATGACCTCTTTGGAATCCTCATTCCCAATGCATTCCTGGCTGACAGGCTCTCCTTTTGTTCCTTTAGAGCTGCCTCTGCCTCACTCTTCCAACCCATGTGTCATGGGCAACACATTTATGTGGCCACATCTGCCTTGTCTCAGCTGCTGAGGCCATGTGCAAGGCAGATATTAATTGGCATCTGAAAAAATGTTATGCCTCGATATCCTGATGCGTCGCTTACCTTTAGAGTCCACTCCCCCGTCTCTGCTTTATCATCTGAAGAAGGAGAGGGACATTATGAAGGGCTGGGTTGCAGGAGGCCTGATCCGACACTGAGTCCCTGTGAGATCTTGAGATTCTCCTCCACGGGCCTCATTTTTTCTCTCTCTGAAATGAGGTGGTTGAAACTGATCACCTCTGAGGCCTTTCTGTCTTTAAGGCTTTATGATTTCAAGCCTCTAGGATATTAAATACATATACTATTCTCTCTCCTTTCATTCATTTTTGGCAGAGTACCTCTATTTATTTTCTGAAATTTCTATGGAAATGTAACATTTGTACACAAAAGTACAATAACCATAATTTTACATCTTGATGGATTTTCACAAAGTGAACACAGCCCTGTAACGGTGCAGAGATCAAGAAAGAGGACATCGCAGCCTCCCAGAAGCTCACCCCATGCTCCCGTTCACATAGCCCCTTCCTCAAGGGTAACCCACTAACCTGACCTCTGTTAATGTAAATTAATTTCACTGGTTTTCCAACTCTGTGTAAAAAAAAAAAAAAAAAAAAATCATACAATATGCGTTCCGTTGTGCCTGAGCTCTTTTGTTCACCATATCGCGAGAGGCATTCATGTTGTGGGAGAGAGTGGTAGTTAGTTTATTATTATTATTCCTCTGATTCATAAGGGGAAGTTCCATTTAAAAAGGTGGCAGCCGTGTTGATATTTAGAGACAGTGAGTTATCTTGGACCTGAGCTCTTTTGTCTGAGAAGGTTCTTGTGAATGTCCTCTATAAGGTATATAAAGGTAAGGCCAGCAGGTAACCACTGATTGCTCTGGAGGAAGGATTTAATAGATTTGTTATAGAGAGTTCAAGGGTAGCAGCTATGAAAATGTGATTATAAATTCAGGAGCTGCTGGAAACAAATGGATAGAAGATCTATGCTTCTTCTGTGAAGCACAGAACTTCTCGGGTGAGTTAAGGTTGTTCCACCATGTAAGAGAATTCAGCTTGAGAGAGGAAGTCTGGTCAGTCTTTCAGGCTCAAAGACACAGTATCCACAGCCACCTTGGCACTGTGGACATGGCCGGAGAATGAGGAATGAAACACAATCCAAAGAGTTGTAGGCATGGACACCTAAGCTTGGGCCTCTCGTGGCTGAGAGAGTGGCATTGTCCTCCCCTGGAGAACCACTGCAGTCCATGTAAGGCACCTTTCAAATGCCTCCTCCCCGCCCACGACCTGGCATAGTGACATATAGAACTCCTTTTTCCAATAGTGCTACTATGTGGCAGCGACAGCGATTAAAGGCAAAGAAGGAAAAACGGCCCACTGGGACCTGATATAACTCTCTTTTCTCCCTCCACAAGGTACTAGGAAGCCTTGACTGAGAAAACCTCCAGAATGCTTTTACAGTAGAAAGGGAGAAGAGTTAGCCTGGACAGAGACACTGGACTTCTCAGCAATGCGTGTAATGTGGGACTAAGGGGACATTTATTCCAAACATTAAGAGAAATGTTCACAGCCCAAGTAGATGGAATTGTCTACAGATCATACATTCATTCATTCATTCAACAGTTATTTACTGAGTTTCTGTTAACTGTATATTCAGTACTTGACACTTTTAGATGTAATACATCTTCAACTACAGTCTGTTTCTTCCTTCAGCATTCTTTCATTCCTTCTATCTTTCTTAACGTTACCAGTGTGTTGGCCAGTGGTTAGAAGCCATGTGGCTGGACCCCTTTCAGTATGGTTGATGATGAAGCATTTAGTGGGATGAGTTGTCTTCCTGAGACGTATTAAACACTGAATAGATATTTGCTCATTATTGAGATTATTTTGTCACTGTAGAATTCTATTACCTTCGCCCACATCTACATCCCCAAATCAATTCTCTAGATTTTAGTTTCCTTACTGGAAGAAAAAGAGAAAATTGTGTACCAGTTAATACATAAGTTCCTTTATAGGTTTATGTTTCCTAGATCCCAAAGGGATAATCTCTTTATTTTGCCGAAATATCTATGATGTGGGTCAGCCACCCATGTGAAGAACCCAGCCATTTTTCAAAACATTGAAGTATAAACTGTATATTTAAGATCTGTGCATTTTACTGTATGTAAATGACATCCCTCAATTAAAAAATAGTGTCAGATGTCAGAAAAGAAAACTACCACTTACTGAGCCCTTGGTCATAATAATATTCAGTAGTACTAACGAAGTAGAAAGTGTATACCCATTTTATTAATGAAATACTAAGCAACATATCCAAGGTCCAAGGTGTCCAGTTTTAACTCATCATCGATCCCAAGCCTACTGTAGTTATAACTGGCTCTACTTTTCTCACGAGCTCTTTCCTGATTCCCACCCCAGGATTCATTCAATTCTGGGTTCTCAGATATGTTTGCTCCAGAAACTCTGGCATAGGCACTATCTCATCTGTTGCTACCGCCTCCGCTGTCTCTCCTCAGTGAATAAACAGAGACTTTTGGTTCCCAAGGCTGTCAATTGGCCCTATTTTATAAGTTCTAAATTTGCTGCTAAAGTGTTTTACAAGATACAACCAAACAAAAGCAAGTCTTTTAACAGAAGGTCACAGTTTTGGAAGGGCCTTTTTGGGTTTTAACACTAACGCTGGGCATTAAATTTATCTTAAGCAGAGCTGAGATTTTCCTCTAGGTTAGAGAGATGGGTTTTCAATGACCAGTGTCATTTGGGATCCTGGAAAGCAGAGGGTGGGTGTTTTTGGCATGATTTATGCCTAGTGCCTCATTCTTCAGTTGACTCAGGTTTCTGGGTGGAGTTTCAGTTTTGTAGTGAGACTCTGGACTTAGGACAACAGTCTGGCCAATTTCCCCTCAGGTCACTCTAATGACAAGAAGAAAAGAAAATACTGACCATCTTTTCACAGGGCAGAGGTAGAATTGAGACCTTCCAATGCTTGTCTCCATGGAAGTTCAGTCACTTTAAGACTGGAAGAATAAGATGAAGATGCTCGAAGGGTTCTCTAAAAGGGCCCGGGCATGCCATGAGCATCCCCTGCCTTTGGGTAATGCCTTCTACTTTATAAAACGCTTTTCATACACTGTCTCATCAGTGGCTTACAGTAGTCTTATAACATGGAGCTTCCTTGAAACCATTTTCCAGATATGAACATGGAGACTCAGAGAGGGAA
>NW_006440132.1:4577193-4605150 GCF_000325575.1 Pteropus alecto
CTTGCTCTTGTTGCCAACCAACCACCCTGCAAGGATTTGGGGTTCTCACAGTTGATCCTTTCGGTGACCCCTAGATGCTTACATCATCATCCCTACTATGTAAATGAAAAAACTGAAACCTGGGGGTTGTAATATAGATGGTCCAAAATTAATTATATGGCTCAGTTTCCAGCAAAAGTTACCCAGATTGTCTACACTTGAGTCCACACCAAGTCCTCTCTGAGTAACCCTCCACATGGAAAGAATAGTTCCCTCCAAAGCCGGCCTGAGATCTGGATGCTCTGTAGTTACATTGCTTTTTATCATGGCCAGCGATTTTAGGAAAGCAGGTTTCACCAGTTGTGACTTGGTGGCCTCCAGCAGATAAGCAGTAGCTGATGAATTAGTAGAATCTTTAACTTGAGAACATGGCTCCTTTATAAACTCTAAGATTTTATCTATAAAGTTCTCATTCTTGAAATCAGTCATTAATTAGTCAGAGTCCAAAGACCTTCTCAGGGGTACCACCACTATATACTGAGTATGCTTGTGCATCGGGCACTGTTCTGAGGACATCAACTGCACTGTCTCAAGTCCTTACAGCAATTCTGTGCACTATAAATTGTTATTCCCTTTTTAAAGAAGAAGATCTGGTATCCATTCAGATGAAATCACTTCTATAATGTAGAGCTGGGATTTGAACAAGGTCTATCAGACTCCTTGCCCATTCCCGTACGCCAAACTGTCTTTCAATCACTGAAACATAGACTATAGATGTTGGAAGGGACTTTAGATTTTATCTAAGTCAACTTCCTTTTTAAAGGACATGCAGATTTTAAAGAAGAGGAAAGGGATTGTTTATTAAGAGGAATTTCGCCATACTCTGCTTGGCCCAATCAAGTAGGAATAGAGACTGGCACTTTCCTCTAGGATTCTCTGCGCCTGGGTGTAAAGCTTATCAATGCCAGGCCAGTCGTCCAGGGCGGAATCAGAACACACTTGGAGATTACCCG
This sequence comes from Pteropus alecto, assembly GCF_000325575.1. NCBI lineage: Eukaryota > Metazoa > Chordata > Mammalia > Chiroptera > Pteropodidae > Pteropus > Pteropus alecto. The sequence goes on from NW_006440132.1 coordinate 4,578,186, forward strand.
GGGATTCAGGACCAGAGAAGAGCCATCGTCATCCTCATGGCTCTCCTAAAGCCAGGACCTTGCCTTCAGGATTGTTTTGGAGACTGGAACATTGAAATTTGGAGGGCCACGCCACTCAAATTTCCCTGGAAAATTCCCTGTAATGAGCGACCCACCCATTCTCTCCCTGCTCCTCTCCTTCTTCCTGAGTGAGACATAATCCTAGCAACTGGCTCATGTCACATCATTTTGTTTGGAGAGCATAATATTTTCCTTCCTTCTAATTGAGTGATTGAGCCTTTGTGAGCTCACAGATCTAATCTTGAGGCGCGGGTGGGTTAAATTTGGTTATTGAGACATAATAGGAAATAGTGTTTTGGAGAGTTTGGGTTAGAAAGAATGATTAAATCTTTTTTTTTTCCCCCCCTCAGCCAGAGGCCTTGTTTTGAGGCAAGAGAGGGTTTCTCCCACACAGATGGGCTTCTCTCGGTCTGGAAGAGCCCACTCAATGTCTCTCTCTGAGGCAAACGGCTGTACAGCAAAGGCAAGGAAGACTGTGTCTGCCTTCAGTTATGCACTGTTTTTCCCTGAGGCCATATCTTCCTGGCCATTTCAGACTCAAGGTTTATGAATGGGTGTGGTATATAGCAGGAGTTCTGGACATCAGATTCTCTTTAGTTCTGACTTCAGTCAAGCTACCGACTCTCTGCAGCCTTTAGAAACCTGCTTCTCATTTCAGGCTGTTTCCCCATCTGGGGAAAAAAAAAAAAAGACGGTAAGAATCTATGTCTGCCACAGCCTCCTTTTGAATTAAGCTTCTAAAGATCATTAAGGATGATTCAATATAACTAAAACATCTTCCGAATACCTACATTGTGCCAAGAGCTGGGCTAAGTGGGAATTCATGGGTGAACCAGAATAGTCAAGGGCTCTACCTTCTTGAAATTTAGAATTGAATATAGAGCCAGACGATAAGCAGTTGGCATTAAGCACATGACTCCTGAGGAGGGGAATGTGAAAATCAATGATAGTATTTAGCAAAAAGTTGTAACCTACTGTTGAAAAACTAATTTGAAATAAAATAAAATTTTATTTATGAAATGAAACAAATTCTCTTTATAAGCAGATATTTCTGCATAATTAGTAGGGCATTGCAGAAAGGTCACTAACTGATCATCGACTGAGTCCAAGGAGAACTACATCTCAATGTAGGCTTTCTGGACTCTAAGCATCTGATGGGCTAGGAGACCCTGCACCCAGAGGTGCTGGACCACTGAATGCTTAAGGGAATGCCTCATCCTGTATTAAAGGGATAATCTGATTAATATCTGTAAGCTCCAGGAGAGCAAGGCCTAAGCCTTTGTCACTCAACATTGTATTCCAATACTCTAGTACAGTGTCTGGCACATGGTTAATACTTAATGAATGTTGTTGAATGAATGCGGTTGAGAGGAGATGAGACAGGAGCCAGATCACAGAGGGATTAGAGAACTGGCTAAGTAAGCTGTTTGGACTTCATACTGTAGGCAGAGGGGAGCTTCGGAATCCTTTAGAGGAGGTCAGAAACACGATCAGAGTGTCATCGGAAAGAGATAACTTTTCGAAACCTCCTGGTCATGTTCCCTGTTTCTTTAGCAAATCTGTGAGCTTCTGATGGATCCTTCCTCATGCTTCATTGTGTTTAGCACAATTCCATGCACAGAGAAAATACTCAGGGAATGTTTGTAGCATTAATGAATGGGTAAATGAACAAAGGCACAGCAACAACAACAAAAATGGCCCGATACATGGACAGTGTAGTGTCCAACACAGTCTTGCAATCAGTTGGTGTGAAGTTTGAAATCTCAGCTACATAATTTATTACCCATGAGAAGATATATGATTTTCTAAGAAAGCCGCAAAGGAGAATCCCTTTTAGAGAGGCAAATCCCTCTCTTAGTTTCTCTGCATAGTTTATAACAAAGCCCTACAAGCCTTTGAGCTGACCCAGCCCAGGTAAATCACCTAGTATAATCCCTTCATTGTGTAGATATGAGAATAGAGCCCCGAAGGGTGGAAGGGGCTCATCCCAGTTCCTGCAGCGAGTTAGAGACAGAGTTAGGTCTTGAACCCCGACCCTCTGGTTTATTACTCCTCATTCTTGTATGGGCAGTGCAATTATCAATGACACTGGCCTTATGATGTCCAGTATTCTAGAGGTAGAATGGAGCCTAGGCCCTTCAACATTCACAAGGTCAAATGAAATTGTTCTTTTAAAAATAAAATAAAGTAAAATAAAATAAATAGAAATTGTTCTTCTGGCTTGCATACTACATCACCTTGGCCGTTCCATTCCTTTTACCCAAAAGATGTTGTGATAGCTCTCCTTCCCTCCCACACCCCAGGGAGATGAGTAGTCAGAGGGGTTGGGATTAGTGAAGGTAAGATTCACACCAGAGGCTGTTCTTGCTGGGCCACATATTATTTCAATAAACTTAAATGTGTCTAAGGGCTTCTGGGCCCAGGCGGTGGATGGATCCAGAGAAAAAGAGAAAGAAGAGGGGAGTGAGCAGATGAAGGTGGGTGATCACCACTGAGTCTCTGCACAGTGGCAGAGCAGGGACATGCTCAGAGAGCATCTCACTCAACTTTTCCATTTTGCACAGAGATGGGACAAGATTGTGTCAGATCATGCAACGTCAGTGCAAAGATAAAATCAGCTGGACCAGGTTTTAGATCAGATATAGAAGGTGAAGCAGAATGAGAGTCAAGGACAATATGTGCATGGAGGGGGATATTCTTCATTGGGAAGTAGACCCGATTAAGGTGGAAAATCCTGACTTCAGTTTTGCATGTGTCGAATCGGAGCAACTTGGAAGCTTTCAAGTAAAGATGTAGCGAGACATTGGCTATGAAGACCTGAACCAAGGAAGACGTGGCCAGGCAATAGAACTTTGAGAGTTAATCAGATCAAAAGTGAAACAGTGTGTGTGTGGATATTTTGTCTTGATAAAGCCAATTGACCTGGAGAAGTGGGCTTGGGTTTGAGCCTTGAATGACCCCAGCAACTAACTTCTAGGTAGGTTGATGAGCCTAAACCTACAAAAGAGACTAGTGTACAGGAGCAACCTGGTGGGATGATAAGATCACGGCGATCGGGCAGCCAGGAAAAGAGAGGTTCAAGAAGTAAGGGAGCGGTCGACAGATTGCAGACTCCAGCTGCCCAGAGTCACTCTGGTGGTAAATGGCAGACCTCACGCTTGAAGTCAGGTTTGTGATTTCAAAAGCCATGTCCCTTCCAAAATGCTATGTTGTGACTCAGCTGTGAGACAAGCTGGATGGTAAAATGTCCGTGATTGCAAGCAGAACTGTCCTTTCCCTTCCTGACTCTCTGGCTCCCTAGACCCCAAATGCCCCGAGAAAAGACTGAGGCTTAACGGAAGGAAGGTCAACCAGAACTTGAAACTGACTCGGAGAGCACTCAGGCTCCTTTTTGCCAAACTTTCTCCCCACCCCCATCCCCAGGGAAAAGAGTCCAACAAAACTTCAATTCACTTATAATTGCTCTACTCCCAGAATTAGAAGGATTTTTTGTTGTTGTTGTTGTTATTGGTCTCCTTCTAACACCCTCAACTGATGCTTTTACAAAACTGTTATTTTAGGGCTGTTTGGACTTGTTTTCTACATAGCTCTTATTTTCTATTATTTCTCTTTTTCCAGGGTTCAGACTAATTAAAGGAAGTGTAAATCACACCTCGTTTGCACAAATACCTTTCATGAGGTCTGGAAGCAATTTAGCTTCTGTTTGCCAAAGATCTTTAGGAAAGAAGAAAAAAAATCCCCTTGGTTTAAAAAGATTAATTTCTTGGTGCCAAAAAAACCCATTAAGTGCACCTCCCATTTCTGGGATCTTTTATCGTTTTCGTGTGAAAATGGTAGCCAGGGAAAAAAAGAGAAGGAAGACCAGATTGGCTCTCCAATTACGTCTGGCCCTCCTGCGCCACCAACTCAGCTGTCCTGCTGCTTGGCAGGTTTAGAACACAGCCTGGTCTCACAGGGCATCCAGAGTTAATGGAAGGTCTGTCTCTGGCTATCTTTTGCTCCCCTTTCCCTGTCCCAAATTTCAGTCAACCTCTAATCGATGTGTTTCCCAGGGACTTAGGTCCTTGACCAGGGATGGAGCTTCTCAGCAAGGCTATAGAGCAGACAGAGCTGTCACTTCAGGCTGCCTCTGCTAAAAACGTGCTCCCTGTTTCAGCCCCTTCCCGCTCTCCACTTCTTCTGTCCTGTATATGTTCACGTTTGCTCTAAGAACTGACCCCTGCATTTCCTCGGAAGTGTTAACCTCCTAGAGTGTGGAACCACGAGGGGTTTCTCCTTGCCTCTTCTAACATCCTCATTTTACAGATGGTGACACTGAGAGCCAGTTAGGGGGTGGTTTATCTGTGGACCTGCACCTGTGGCTCGGCAGAGCCAGGGTTAGACCTCAGAGCCAGACTCTCGGTCCAAGGCCTTTTCCATTGCTTCCTAAAGGTAACTCTCTGACAGTGTAATTTCAGACAACAAGATGGAGGGAGAAAAAGTGGTAGGCTCGGAGAGATGCCGTGTGTTTTGTTCATCGCATTATACCCTGCCGATGTTTGCATCTGCTACCTTCTTATAAAATCAGTCATGGGAAAAGAAGAGATGAGCTAGGCTGACTGTCAAGGTGGAGCGGTAGAATACAGTAGGAAGAGAAAAACTTTTGATAGGTCCTGTATTCAAACCTAGCTCCTTCCATTTGTAATGTGACAATGGGCAAGTGACTTCACCTTTCTAGGCATCAGTTACCCTCTCCATAACATAGGAATAATATTACCATTCTCCTGAGGTTGTCAGGACAATTCAATGAGCTAGGGGGTGTAACAGACCCATATTAGGGGACCAATAATTGGAGGCTGTGGTTTTTCCAGGTGCCTTCTTTCTTGAGAATAAATCACAACTGTGTATGTGGCTACTTCTTGGCCTCTTTTTCCTCTAAGTATGGAATTTACTTCCTAAGATAATAAGTACATAATAATACAAAAATATTCGGAACTTGTTAAAGCACGAAATTTCTAGGCTGCTTTTCTGCTGATCTGAACCTTCTGTAATTCTTCTGAAGGGGAGAAAGCACCATGACAAAAATAAATTTATACAAGAATGTGTAACATACTTTAATTCCTTGGTCAATATTTTTTTTCCATTTGAAAAACCTAACATTAAAAAAATATATATTGGTGGAGAGGTAAGGTGTGAGGAAGAAGGAGCAAAGATGTGACATCATCTTCAGAGTGACATCCTCATTTCTTGGTGAGGTTTATAAGGTTCTCCAAAATCTTATACCTCCAGCCTCATCTCTCATCACCTACCCAGGTTCCAGCCGCCCTTATCTCTGGCCAGTGAACATTGCAATTCCTCTACCGAAGTGAGCCTTGCATACCTACTTTATAAAAGCCTACTCTTGACTTGAGATCGTCTTAAGAGCTTACCTATACATCCCCTAATCACTGGATTTATAATTTAGGTCAAGTGACTCAACATCTCTGAGCTCCAAATTGCTCTTTTTTAACATGGAGATGTCAATCCCCTCTCCCCAGGGTTGAAAAAGGAAATAATGAAACAACCAGCATAACTAACCTTGTTCAGTGCATGGCATAAACTAAATACTTTTCACAAGGTTGGTCCTCCCTCTTTTGGTTCTCATCTCTTGCCTCCCAGACACCACTTGACACCCAGACTCTGTTCTCACAAGCCTAGTGCTCAGTGCAAACCACTGTCCAGTGTCTTTCTCTTCCACTGGACTGTGAGTTGGTTCCTTGAGAGTCCTTGTGGTTCTGCACTTGGGTTCTGACTTCAGATCCCAGCTGCAACACTTGGATGAGTTCATCTGAGCCTCCATGCCTTATCTGTAAAATGGGAATGGTGACAGCTTCTCTCACAAGGTTGTTGTTGGATTTAGTAAGAAAATGCACATCAAGCACTTAGCAGTGCTTCCGGCACATATCAAGAACAAGATAAATGTTTGCTATTATTGGTGTCATCGTTTCTGTATCCTTAGTGCCTGGCCCCAGAGACGATACAAGGATGGTTGAAAAGATGAAAGTGTTTTTTAAGCAAGTGTGGGATGAGTTTTCTGATGCTTTTCAAAGGAGAGTTGGTAACAGATCCAGGGCGGGGTTTGCTTTGTGTGATTATGGGATCAGGCCAAGGCACTCCTGTTCCCCAGAGCTCTACTCCCTCCCTCTTTTCTTGGAGACTTGGGAAGGGGATGAGAAGGGGAGAATGCCCAAATGCTCATTGTGGGGCAGGCACAGGCATACAGAGACCCGAAGACACGTGGGCCGGCAGGACTGTCCTTGCCAACATGCTGTAATCCTGTCCTGGAGCATTTCCTGCCCCAGCCGGCACCCTCTCAGACCCACTGCAGCCACGCCAACCAGCAGGGTCATCCCTTCGCCTGTCCCTTGTGGGTGCTACTTAGATTGTCTTGCCTTTTCTGGGTCTGATTGGAAGCTCCTTTTTGTCTAAAATACCATGGGCCCAGGCGGTAGACCACCCCGAGTTTGAATTCCAGCTCCCCTCCTTACTAGATTTGTAATCAGGCCCCAGTGACTCAATATCCCTGAGTGCCAGTTTCCTTGCCTGTGAAACAGGGATATTAATCCCCATTCACAAGATTGTCATGAGGGTTATGCGAAACAATGTAGGTAGTGTGCCTCGTCAGCACCTGACATATAGTAAGTGCTTCTTAGGGGATTAGTTCCCCTTCCTCTTTCCGTTGCCTACACTTGCATCCTGGACCCTGCTCTGCACCAGCCTCCCGGACATAGGATGAGTTAGTTTCCTGTAACAGAGAGTGTTCAAGGCGGGCCCCAGTGGTGGCCAGATGTGGACAGAGGGGTCAGGCTCAGCGACCTCTTGGATTCTTCCAAACATAAGATTCTGCTACTCTGTACTATGCTCCCCAGGTTGAGGTCAGTGGGCAGACGAGGGAGCTGCTCATGCTCTCCCTGCTCCCCTCCCCTTTTCCCCTTCTTCTCCCTGAGCTTGATTTTGATCTTGTACCACATGGAGACTACTGAAGTTCAATGTGAAAGGGGGAACACCACTGGGACTGGGCTAGAGTTAGAACAGTGATGTCACTGATATATTACATTTGATGAACATAGGACTTCTGCAGATTTGCTTGGCTATCTGCAAAGGGGCAGGTGGTCTACACCCCATTTATAGAAACAAATAAGCCATTTAGCATTGGCCTTGACTTCTTGGAGGGAGAAAAGACCAATCTCTTTTTCAAGAGGGAACTAGGTTGGTTGTCTTTCTCTGCCTTCCCAACAGGCTAAATCCAGATGTGTGTTTACAAGCACCTTCCACTGGGATTGATGAGCTGTTTGTTCAGCTTATCTCAAAGGCAGACAGCTTTCCCTCTGCATATCCGCAGTAAACTCACTCTCAGGGCTTACAACACAATTGAGGTAGGGTTGGGGTGAAGTGGGAGACAGAAAGGAACAGTTATGAGCAGGTGTGGGGCCCAATGCTGGCCTTTGACTGTACTGCTCATTGCATTTGTAAGAGATTCTCCCTGTCCAGAAAGGCCTCATTTTCCTCCTCCCTCCATCTAACTCAGGGTTGACAAACTATGGCCAATGGACTCGCTGCCTATTTTTCAAATAAAGTTTAATTGAAATACAACCACGTACATTCATTTACTATTGTCTATGGCTGTTTTCATGCTACAACAAGAATGTCAAGTCCTTACAACAGAGGCTGTATGTCTCACGCTCTGAAAATATATACTATCTGGCCCTTTACATTAAAATCTCACTGATCTAACTAAGCCCTCCCCAACCTTCAAAGTGTAGCCTCCTCCAGAAAGCTTTCCCTGACCTTCCCAGTTTTCACTGAGTGTTCTTACCCCCGATATATGATGCCACTTCTTATCTACTAATTTTCACTACCATATTTTTCACTTTTTTATGTGTTTGTTTTGTTTTGTTTTGTTTTAAATATAAGTATAGCATACAGTGCTTGTGGAAAGGGATACCCATTTTAAACTTCCTGTCAAGCTATGCTCAGCACTAGTGACCAAAGTAGAAGTATATGTATTTTGAAGAGAGGCACGGTGGTGTCAAGTCTTGCTCTGTCACTAACCAATGCCATGATGTGGGACCAGTCACCTCACCTCGCTGAGCCTCTCTTCTTATCTGTAATTTAGGATGATTATGTAGTACCTACCTGTCCAGGTTATGGTAAGACGTGAAGAGATCAATTAAACCTGACACACAAAAGCAAAAACAAAACACGTGACCTTTGTTAGAAGTGGGAATTTAATAGTAATTGATTTATGCTAGTTGGGACCTTGCTTTGTCGAGATATAAATTTAAATTTTCTCTCATAAATTGTTGGTGGAGGAAAAAAAATCTGTTATCCATGTACTTTGAGAAACATTGCATGCAGTGGCTGCGTTTTTTGGAAATTCATAAGACATGTTATCATAGTAAAGGCTCTGAGATATCCTGAGTGAAAGAAGTCTGTTTAATTTTATTTAACCCTATGTTTTAAAGATTTATTTTCCTACACCTTGAAATAACTAGTAATGTCTCATGAGAGGTAACGTTCTGAAAAAAACACACTTCAGACCGATCGGGCTAGGTGGTCCTTGGGTCCCTCTCCAGCCCTGTCATACTGAGTTTCCAGAAACAGCCTCTGCTTGCCAGCCTCCTCCTTAATCGCCAGTAGAAGGAATGCAATGGAAATCTACTCTTTTTTGCATAAAATGGTGCCATTTAGGTCTGTTTGTTCTATAAGTCAAGAAGTAATAAATATGCCGACTCCTAAGCCCCAAGGATATTTGCCGTAAAGGCTGTTTGAGAGTTCTGCATTTTGCTGTGTGCGTGTGAGTGTGTGTGTGTGTGCGCGTGTGCGCGTGCACGTGCCCACATGAGGGCACACAGCTCGCTTCTCTTCCGGCTGAGGCTCTTAGAATCACATATCTGGGGCATTGCAGATCCCGGTGCATCCATGACTCTCACAGTGTGCCTGACCTCCTCACAGCCAGTGCACCGGGAACTTATCAACGTTCATCTTGCACCCTCGACCCCTCCCTCTTTCTGGAACTGGAATGCTTTCGTCTCAACCTGGGGTCCCAAAGTAGAAATTGAGGTCTTGGGGAATTATTCCCTGATGGAGGGGCATAAAGTCATTGGATAAATGTGGGCTTGAGATTCTGACTTGCCCGAATATAAACTGGGAGTAGCCTTTCCCTTCACTGGTGAGGGCCAGCCCACATTTTGCAGCCTCACTTCAGTGGTGCTCAGCGAAGTCTTCCTGACCGTCCACTCAGATGGGCCGTGCACCCCGTGCCTCGGCACACTTAATAACACCCTCTTTCGTTCTCAGAAGCATCTTAGTTTGAATGAGAAATTGCATGGTCATTTCCCCCTCTAAGGCCCTTTATTAAACCAAGCTGGAAGTCTCAGGGCCAATCTGGATAGGGAAGAGGAAGCCCAGTTGTGTGGGCCATTCGTGGTCCACATGGCCAACAGAGGGCGCTCCCACTCCACGCAATGCCGGAGTGTGGATCCCGGCAGGCCCGGGGAGAAGGTGGCCAGCTGACCTTTCTCCAGGCTGTTCTCGGGTTGCCAGAGCAGCGGAGGTGTCAGCTGAGAACAGTCACAGCTTAAGGAGGAGAGGGGAAGGAGGGAGGCTGGGGCACCCGAAGGGGAGGAAGAGCTGGCAGGGGAAACACAGACAAACATTTCGCAGAGACAGGGACACAGGGAAACATGCAGCATATGCGCGCTGTACCTACAAACAACAAATGCAGTACGCCCTACGCGGACACCAGATACAGCTGAGAGCTATTTTTTAAAAATCACAGGATGCAGAACCACAACATGAATGCCATCCACTGCACACAGTTACACACGGTATGGTCATCTCGCCCAGCTAAGCAACAACACAGACATGCACACATGGAAACGCATTGCCCCACAGGGAAGTTCAAGCCAGGTACAATATACAAAAAGCAGATAACAAAGACACACGTGGTAAGCACACAAGCATACACAGTGAACCCACAGCACATACGGAGACACCCAGCGTGGGGATAGCACTCCACACACAACAGACACCCCTAGAGGCATATCGTAGACAAGCAACAGAAGCACAAACACAGCCAGCTCCCCAAAGGCATACTGTAAAGACATATGTTATGTGCATATGTAAAGGCATATGCCATACTGATCCACCCAACACAAACAGGCACATATAACACATTAGGCTTCATCCACTTGCACAGCACACACCACATAGTGCTCACGCTCACCGTATGGGTACAGGCCCACATGCATCAGCAGCGCTTGGAATTCAGTAAATGTTTCTATGAGAAAAAGGAGCGGGAGGCCAGACATGGGGTGAGAGAAGAGAAAGGGGGTTGGGGAGGAAAGGAAAGTGAGGAGCAGCCTGGGGAGGAGGCTGGAGACCAGATCTGGTACTCAGCTGGCCTCGTCTCCTTTCTCTGCTCCGGTCACTGTAGCGAAGAGCAAGCTGGTTTTGGGAGGTCACGGATTTGGTGGCTACAGCTGGGCCAGTGAGTGGTGCCTCCTGAAGAGTGAGCCACCAGCCTAGGTCCAGGGCTTGGGCCTCGGTCTTGGCAGATACCTCAGCACCCTCTCCCTGGGTCTCTGCACCTCCACTCCATCCCCAGCACCCACCCATTCCACCTCATTGACTCCTAGCCTATGAGTTGCTTATGGTCTACAATTTGGCTTTACCTAAGCAGCAGTGTTACAAAGAAACTATAACCCAAACTCTCAGGATATAGTTTGTGCCCACTTTTTAAAGTGTCCTTTTTAAAAATAAACTTGAATGATTCTAAAAGGAGTTGTCCCTCCAGAGAAGACAGGACAGGTCAGGATGGTAAAGGACTTGGCGAAGCTTGCTTATTATGTAACTAAACAAATAAAACTCACTTCCTGGAATCACAGGGTTGTCAGTGAAGTAGATTCAGATCAGCAAAGCTTCTGGAGCAGCCATCCTGGTCCAGGCCAATGCAGGGCATTGGAATATAGAAATAAGAAACTCAAAACCCATCTTCTAAATTGTATAGTCTAATGGTGGATAGGAATAGAAATGTAAAACTTACAAAATGAGGAACGAGGGGTTCCGCAAATATATAGAATTTGTGTTTTTAAATATTGATAAGGTAGGAGGGGGCCAAGGTAGTAAACATTAATTGAAAGCTTACGACATGTACTGGGCTGGACACTGCCTATCCATTATCTTGGTTAAATCTCGTAAAACAAACTCTAGGACATAGGGCTTAAAAACTCCATGCTACAGATGAAGAAACCAAGGCTGAAAATGTGAAGCCGTCTGCGTAAGGCAGCACAGTTAGGAAGTTCAGATTCAAACCAAGCAGTCTGACTTCAAAGCCCCCTGTCTTTTTCCCTCCATGGTAATAAGTAAATATTCCCCCTGGCTTTTCAGATCTTGAGTGAGAGCCAACGGAAAGCGGAGAGAGAGAGCCACAGCTAAGAGACTGAGGTGGATGGCACAGGAGCATGCTTTGGACTCTCCCACCTACAAGACCGAACCTTGGGTTGTGAAGTTGCTGGTCATTTCCCAAGGGCCTGTGAGCTCCAGTTTCTAGGCCTGGCATCAGGTCTCACCTTTGGTGCCGACATGCTGGTTCCCAAAGTTCCTGGCGAGGCCCTCTGTCCTTGTGTGGGTCAGCCCTCGGCTCCACCATCATGTCGCCTAATGTGTGAGCTGGATGTCAGGAATGATTCTTGGCTTCTTGGGTTTCCCTAGCTGTTATAGAATTGAGGAAAGAAAAAAGGGCAAGAAAAACGGTGAGCCCAAATGTGGATTGAGGCTGAAGAGATCTGATTTCCATTCTCTAGCGCACGTGGTCTTTCTTTTCCGTGTCACACAGTGCCTGCTGTGGGGTATTAGATAACAGCAGAGGTGGAAGGAACAGTTGGGATCACCTGGTCGTTTTACAGGGAGGAAAACTGAGGTCCAATAACAGGCCTTAACTTATTACTGCTATGATTCGAGGAATCGTCATGTTAGGAACTATGCAACGCACTTCGCATGTGGTGTCTCAGTGAATTTTCAGAATGCTCCTGTAAGGCAAGCATTATTTGTGTTTTCATGCACGGGCAAACCAAGGCTCAGAGACGTGAAGTGGCTCACCGTGGGTTGCACAGCTAGCCAGTGACAGCACTGAGATGCAAACCGGACCTGTCTGATTCTCAGCAATCACTCCTAGCTGCTATGAGCCCCTGTGGCCTCCCTGACAATCCTAAAGACATGAGCATGGGCAGTCGCTCCTGATTTAGGGAAAAGAGAACTCAGGTCAGTATCTTGTTCAGTGTCACAGAGCTGATTATCGAGACCCGAGCCTCGAACTTCTCATCTGTTTTCCTGCCTACTTGCTCCTAGACCAAGCTTGGCCCTATCACTCACTCTTCCTTCGGGTTAGTAAAGCAGTTAATGTCAAGGTCGAAAAGGCCTCAACTTGTCTAGACAGGATCCTTTTGAAACAGTGGAGCATGGTGTTCACCTTGTCCTGGCCTCTTTCTCACATCACCCAATTGTTCATCGCATCCTGATTGGTTCCTTTGTGAAGGAGGACCCTCTGCCCCTCGGTCCCTTGACTCTCACCTGGCTCAGTTTGGTCAAATTCCTGCTCCACTTTCGGTGGCATCAGCTCTCTTTATTTCAGGCCTGGCCCCATCCATGTATGTGCAAGTGTTATGTGACAATCGGACCTGGGCTCAGAGTGGGACCAGACTCAGGCTGGTGAAATAACCTACCCAGCATCCCCCCACAAAGGCGACATGTGTTGAGAATGGAGGGCTGGGTGGCAAAGCCAGAAGGCCATGGTGTTCTGATATTGTTGTTTATTCTGGTGGGATCTGTCTATTACTCGGCAAGGAGATTTACACCGGAATCGTGCAGCTGCGTCTGCTGAGATTTGGCCACAGGCTCTGGTTCCCAGGATGGAGAGGTCAATGGCTGCTTTTGTTCTGAAACATACTTAATTTTCTCCCTGGCTGTTCTCGGTCTTTAGTCTACTTATCATAAAGCATCTACAAAACTCCTTCCATGTGATGAGTTCACTGTGGGTTGGTCCATTAGTACAGTCCTGGGCTGAAATTCCAAGCAGCCTTGTGCCAACAAGGAGGGCACCCCAGATTTTCCATCTGCAGGACGGATCTCAGAATCATTCCTTTGTGCATTGTACATTTCCTAATCTCTGTCCTCATTCAAGAAGGAGAAATAAAAAAGTGTTTCCCACCTTTGGGGACTTAATCTGAGTTATTGATGGCATCTAGAACAGGATGCTTAGACCTTGGTCAAGAGGCAAAGTGCCTGAATTATAGTTTCAGCTCCGCCATTTGTTAGTAGTTTAATTACGTCTTTAAAATGGGATGATGATACTACCTCATAAGGTTGCTGGGAGATACAGTATACAGCGAAGTCTCAATGAATGTTAGCGACTACTTTTGCTACCTCTTTCATTATTGTTCTTAAAGGCACAATCTCTCTGAGGCTTAGTTTCCACGTCTGTAACAGGGAGACAGGAGTTTTCACCTTGGCATGTAGGGAGGGGGTGTTAAATGAGAAAGTGCTTCGTATAGACTGGATAGGTAGTAAAGGCTCAATAACTAGTAGCTACGGTCTTCATTCCCTCTTTTCCCTCCCTCTCCTCGCTCCCTTCTTTTCTTCCTCCCTCCCTTCCTTGAGTGCCTTTGTGAAACAGTCCCACAGCACCATCTTTCATTCAGGCTTTACATCTCTTATTTAAACCACCTCTTACTGGTCTTGCTGACTTCTGCCTTTCTTCCTTCAGCCCATTTTCCACATCACAGCCAGAAAGTTCACCCAAGGCCATTTTGGTATCACGGGTCTTTCCTAAGAATACCGCAAATGACTCATCTCACTTAGCAGAGCCTACATTTCTAGGAGCATGAGAGCCCCCACCCACCTCCTGGACCCATGGAGAAGCGGCAGGTACACAAGGTTTCCAGCCTAGTGACCTGACAGACTTCCGATGACAGGCTGAATACGGGGCCCTTCCTGAGAAAAGTACTCAGGAGTGAAGTGAACAGGGGTAGGCTGTCAAAAGATGCCCAGTAGAGACACAGAAACGCAGGCCTGCAGGCTGGCAGAGGTGTGCTGGAACCAGTTTCCACTGGGCCCAGAGGGCACTGGGCACATCTCTTCCCAGCTCCATGTTCAGCAAAGTCACACTGACAGTGTGAAATTGGAAGTGGAATTGTGGTGGAAATATTTACACCATGGAAATCAGCCAGTGCTACAAATCAGTACCTTTTATCCTTCGTTGTTTTCCTCCAGAGAGCCATTTGTTAAACATTCACCAGCACACCACTGAGGTTCAGTCTCATCAGCCGTTCACAGTCATGTGAGCTCTTTGACCCTCCGTTCCCTCATATATACATTGAGGATAGGGTGTTATGTTAGCTCAGGTTGTCTGAGAAGCACATGCCGAGATGGGATGAAACGCCCAAGGATTTTATTAGGCAAAACACCTGTCTGAGAGAAGATTCGAGTTACTGCAAAGGCTGGTAGAGCCATCAGACTGTGGAACAAATCTGACCCTGAGTAGAGGAGAGAGAGGAAGAAGGTTTAAGGAATGTTTGACAAGGCAGTTGAGGGGTCTTCAAGACAGTCTTCCATCGGAGGAGGAGTCCTCTGCCTCCCAGGAACCGGCCTGCCTCCTTCCTTATCCCTGCCACGTTCAGTCACTGGCCGGAAGCAGCCTGTAGGAGGCATGGCCTTCATGCAAATGTGATGGAATTTGGACCACTCAGACTAGGGCTCTTGGTTAATTGAGCCCCCTATAGATTGATTCTCGCAATGCATTCTCGTGGGTGCTACAGATAATAACATATCAAATCCCATGGATGTATATACCTTATCCAGATCACTCTGTACACTTTCAAAAATATTTTCAAAGTACCTAAATTTGTGCCAAACATGGTGCTGAGGCCAGGGGGTGAAGAGAGGTTTGAAATATTGTCCTTGACCTTAGGAGACCCATACAAGGCTCACTGACAAGTAAATAAACACATTTAGGATCGTGTACAAAGTAAAGGGATGGAAAGGAGGCTTGTCAGTAAGGGCTGCATAGAAAATAAGTGGTTTGATGATCCTTAAATGAGCCCACTATTGGTAGGGTGTGACTTCTAGATAGAAAAATCTTCAAAAGCAAAATCTTGGAGATATGAAAGAGCAGGGAAGATTTGAGGACTTGCGAGTGACTCAGCATGGGTTCAACATAAGATGCAAGAGTGGAATTAGTGAAAAATTACCCTGAAGAAGGAATCAAGGCCAGACAGGCTAAGGAATTGGACATATTTATGTATTTTGTAGACTGTAGATAAGTAAGGAATATTATAGACTTTTTATCAAATGTGCATTTTAGAACGATCACTGACTACAGTTGGAGGATACACTGGAGGGCTATGACAGGAGGTGGGAAGTCAGGACAGGAAGCAAGATCCATGTGACATGGAGATGGCAGGGACAGTGAGTATAAGAAGGAAAATCAATCAAGAGGCATTAAGACCTTACACGAGTAGATGGCTCTTGGATTTGAAAGAATATGAGAGTAGAGAGTCTATGATGACAGCCAAGAAGCCAGCTTGTATTATACATACCTGTAACCACGTCTCTCTCTAGACCATAGTTTTTGAACTTCAGATCATAACCCATTAATGAGTCATGAAATTAAATTACTGGATTGTGGGCAACATTTAAAAAAATAATAGAAAAGAATATATCAGATTATATTACGTGTAGCAAGGATAAGTATTATTTCATAAAGCTTTGTTTCAGTCATATATATATGTATATGTGTATAGTAGGTTAGGATGTAAAATATATGAATCACAGTAAAAAAAACGTTTGAAATGCAGTTTTCTAGGCTATGAACTCTTATAGAGCTGGGGTTATAGCTTACACATCTTAACTCAAATAATTACAGAATTGCAGGAGGCCTTTGGTTCTAACTGACTTAGTATACTGTTTTGCATCATTGAGGATGCCTCTTTGAGTTGTAAAATGATGTTTGGAGAAGTTAAAGGATTTCTTCAAGATCAGATAATTCTCATAATACCCCTCACAATACCTGGTTTGATTAAGAGAATGAGTGGATCAGTGTATGCCTTAGTGAATGAAAATTAATGTAGTAGCTATACAGGAGTAAATAAATGAGAGAATAGATGAATTCATGAATGAATGAATAGGTGAATATATTACTGCATGAAAAACAGGGTGGACAAATTAACAAAGGAAGGAAAGAAAGATGGGAGGGAGAAAGGGAATGAGGGAAGGAGGAAGGAAACTATCAAATCCCCTCATAAACACTATGAGTCTATAGACTTCCAGCCAAGGAGTGAAGAATTTCTGAATGACCCCAGGCAGGGGACCACAGCCAGTTGGAATTATTCATGTGGTCAGCACAGAGATCAGCCAAACTTGACCGAGTGATGACGGTCTTGCAGTAGACTTTGTTACGCACCCGTTTATAGGGTGAGCTATTAACTGGCCCAGCATGGGGGTAGTCAGGCGCCTGACATCAGAGCATGAATGAGGTGTTTGGGGTGGGGAGAGATGGGCTCTTTTCCCCAGCGCTGGTCTGCTGAGTCATCCCCAGATTTGAGGGCTGCCATGCTATTATTCATCAGTCCCATGACTAGGAGCCAACCAGTTCCATGCACTCTGGGCCACTACAGGAAGCTGCACATTTCGTTCTGGGGAGAAGTGCATTCAGGTGAAGAGCAGGAACCCAGAAAGCCACCTGAGATCACTAAAAGTTAACCAAGCCCTAGTCATTTTAACTATTGGAATCAGATCTAGGTTTGAATCAGAGTTTCTCTATTTTTTCTACCTTCCTGAGCTTCAGTTTACACACCTATAAAGTGGACATTATGTTGATCGTATAATAGTTCTAAGATCCATGTGCTTTGCAAAGAGTTTATTCTAAATAAATGTTTATTCTTTCTCTCCCTTCTTTGTCTTTCAAATTTCCCACACTTATCATTCCCTCACTAATTCATTTATTCGATAAATACCTATGAAGTGCTCACTGTGTGCCAGGCACCAGGTGCTGGGGATACGTGAGTGAAGCAAAAAGAAAATATCCTTGCTTTTCTAGAGCCAGCATTCTGGAGGGTGGTGTCACAGTGTTTGTAACTACAGGGGCACCTCTTACACAGCTCTAAAGGATACCTCTAGAAGGAGGAGGAGAGAGAAATGAAAAAAAGAAAAAAACAAACAAACAAAAAAATGTTTAAGCGAAGACTTGAAGATGAGGGACCAGGAAGAAGAGTGCCCTTGGCAGAGAGAATAGCAAGTGCAAAGGCCCCGAGGTAGGAGGATACCTGCTGTATGTGATGGATGGCAAGGGAACCGTTGTTCATGTTGTTCTCTATTAAAATTTATTTTCTCCTGACATTCTGCCAGGAGAAAGAATTCTTAATTACCTTCCAGGTCCAGCTCCTTTTCCTTGGGCATCTGGGCAGAAGAATTGCTCTGTGACTGTCTGCTTAAATCTGTCATTTCACTGCAGAATACAGGTTCTGTGAGGCTAAGGTTCATGCCTCTCTAGGTCATCTCTATGTCTTCCCCACCAAGAATATTCTCTGGCTGAGAACAGACATTGAATTAATATTTATCGAATGAATTATTAAATGAACAAAAGAGCCTTCTGAACCTTCCCTCTCACTTTTGCCGAATCAGTGCTTCCTCATCCTTCACCTTTCAAGGCCCTGCATAAACCTTATATTCTCCAAGAAGCATTATTCAACTTGTCAAGGTCATGCTCACATCATTTTGACTTGAACTTCAAAGTCTTCACAGGAGAACATAAGTCCTATGAGATTCTAATACACAAGCCATGGAACACAAGAAGAGTTCTGGAATCAGTTAACTTGGGAAATTGTTGGTTAATCAAATCTAAGTGTGTTTCTTTATCCAGTGACTTCTCAGAGACTTTAATATGTTGAAGAGCATCGTGATTCTCACCGCGGGATTGTTAGAGAATGTTTTCTAAATGTATATATTTGACTATGATGCACCTTTTCCCAAAGGCATCCTCTTCAGGAGCCCACTCTGGGGAGTAATGGGTCGAAAGATGGTTGGGACTCTCCCAGCTTTTGGAATATTCTTTGGCTTAACCTCAGCCTACCTCTGTCATTCTAGCTTCATGGCCGAGGGCAGTCACTTTGGTTTTGATTGCTACCTCCTGCTTGCCTGCTGAGAAAAAGCCTGCTCAGGAAAGAGAAATGACTTCAGACTTTAAAATTTTCCTGGCCAGTAGGGAAGCCTTAATGAAATATAAAGACTCACAATTATGAAAATTGGGAGAAAGCCAACAGAAGGAAAAGGGGACACCTATGACCCAGGTCATGGAAAAAGAGGGCACGGCTTTTTCCTTCTTACCCTCCATCACTACCTTCTCAAGTAGTCTCAACAATTGAAGTTTGGCAGGTCAGTTCATGCTGTAAAAATTAAATTAGTGGCGGTATGTAATGGATGCAGCTTGATACCCAGAGGCTGGGATCTTTATCTTTGCTCCCTGGGGCTTGTGAGAGATGCCAACAGGCCCCTCCAGATTTTGACAGGGAGACTTAATTTTTCTCAGTCTCATATTGTCTGTGTCTGAAAATCGTTTTCTGTTTTTGTTTTTCTCTTCGGTAGTTTTCTTTGTCCCATAAAGTTGGAATGACTTTTTCTGATCTGGAACCCGATGATCTAGCTGAAGTTTAGGAAGTGCAGGATGACAACTAGTACAGTAGAGAGATGAGAAAAACGCAACTGGATGTGCTTCAGCTTATGTTATTTTACTTCAGTTCCGTTTAAGTCCAGAAACATTTCATGAACTTCTACCAGGGCCCCTATAATAGGCATTGAGAGACCCATATGAATAAATCACAGCCATTGATCACAAGAACTTTCCAGCTTAGTAGGGGAGACCAACATAGAAAGGTGATTGAATCATTGTGATGCACACTAGATTCGAGGGTCTAAGGTGACAGGGGACCCAAGCAATAGGGATTAGAGAGTTTGTGCTCATGGAGGGTTTGAAGCAAAGACTCTTTTCTGTTGTTTGTAAGAGCACTGGTTTTCAACATGTATGATGTCTCCGGATGATTTCCCCCAAACTCTCTCAACTTCAGTTTTACGAACAGCCTGGGTTCATCTAGACAGTTCTTTGTTCAGCCCTCTTAGCACAGGAACATATTGTCTTCTGTGCCTGAGGTTCCTTTCGAACATTATTCATGATTCATAGTTAAAATAACTTTCACTTCTTCCGAGTAGCTATCTTACTGTGTGTCTCTCATCCAGGCCCAAATGCTTAAATGTTGTGCCTCTAGAACAACCTGAGTTTCCATCAGTGGATGAATGATTAAAAACAAAAATGTGTGTGTGTGTGTGTGTGTGTGTGTGTGTGTGTGTGTGTGATTTGAATGTTATTCAGCTATAAAAAAAGAAGGGAATCCTGCTTTTTGTGAGAATATGGTTGAACCTTGAGGGCGTTATGCTAAGTGAAATAGTTCAGACAGAGAGAGACAAATACTATACATTCTCACTTATATCTGGTATCTAAAAAAGCTGAAGTCAAAGAAATAGAGAGTAGAATGGTGGTTGCCAGCAGCTGGGGTTGGGGGAAATGGGGAGATTTTGATTAAAGGGTGCAAACATCCAGCTATAAGATGAATAAGTTCTGGGGATCTAATGTACAGCATGGCGACTGTCATTAACGATTATGTATTATATACTGGAAAGTTGTAAAGAAAGTAGATCTTAAAAGTTATCACTATCCACACACAAAGGTAATTACGAGAGGGGGTAGTGGTGTTAACTAACTTTATTGTGGTAATTTCACAATGTATACATATATGAAATCATCATACTGTGTACCTTAAACTTACAAATGTTATCTGTCAATAATATCTCAAAAAAGCTGGGGGAGAATGATCAGTAATTAACCCCAGGGAATAAAGTGTTATACAAGAAAATAAATGTCATAATAGTACACCACTGGCTTAACATTAAACAAAACTCTGTGCCCTAACATGGTATATATTCTCTTATTCAAAAAGTATTTATCGAATGGCCCCTGGGTTCTAGATATATTTTGCTAGAGTTTGGAGATACCTGTGTCAAGAAGGTAGACGCATGAATTGAATTATAAAACTAATGGACGTAGAGTTGTGCTCCTCTTATCCACAGTTTTGCGTTTGGTGGTTTTAGTTACCCACAGTCAACCATAGGTCAAAAATATTAAATGGAAAATTCTAGAAATAAACAATTCATAGGTTTTAAAGTATGCGCTATTCTGAGTAGTATCATGAAATCTCACACCATCCAGCTCTGTCCCACCCAGGACGTAACTCATCCCTTTGTCCATCGTCTCCACGCTGTCGACTCTCCCTGCCCATTAGTCACTTAGCAGCGGTCATGGTCATCAAATCGACTGTCATGGTGTCACAGTGCTGGTGTTCAAATCACCCTTCTTTTACTTAATAATGTCCTCAAGGCGCAAGAGTAATGATGCTGGCAATTTGGATATGCCAAAGAGAAGCTATAAAGTGCTTTCTTTAAGTGAAAACATATGAGAAAACCGTAGTACATATAGGGTACAGTATAATATACCATAACCACAGTGTGCATGTGTACGTGTGCATCTGTATGGTTTCAAGCATCTACTGGGGTCCTGGTATGTTTCTCCCATGGATAAGGGGGACTAGACTGCTTGGTAAGGAAATCCAGTTCTGAAAAAAGAACTCTCATTTCCTAAGGACTTGAGGCTGGAGGGACGGCGGAATGATGGACAAATTCACTGAAGGCTTCTGTTAATGGCGGAGAAAGTGAGGGAGAAGAAATGGGAAGAGAGGAGGAGGAGGGATGGGGAGATTCAGAGTCTAATGCCATGGCTTTCAGATTTTATTCTAAATACAATGGAGATATGGGGAAGAATTTGACACTCCATAGGGGGCTAGATTTCTCCTCCTTCTTCTTCATCTTTGTCTTCTTTGTCTCCTTTGTCTCCTTCTCCTTGTTCTCCTGTTTAAGGAATTAGTTAATTAGTTATTTAGGGAGTTAGAGAATTAGCGATATGATCAAATTTTATTTTACAAATATCACTGTGCTCTTATGTGGAGAGTGAATTGCAAGGAAGTAAGAGAAGGGATGTGCGTAAGCCAAAGAACATGTAAGTCATGTCATTATAGCCCATTTTGGACCTCATGGGCCTGTGGCAATATACAGTACAGAGACTAAGAGTAAGAGCATTGGAGCCAGACAGTCCAGAGTTCAAATCCCAGTCCTGCTACCTATTAAGTAGCATGGCCTTCGTATGTTGATTTCACCAAATGTTTTATCAACAAAATAGGAACAATAGTAGTAACTACTTTTTTGATTGCCATGAGGATTAATTTTTTTTAAAAAAAGACTATAAAGTGCCTCACACACTGTAATAGTTCAGGGAGTAAGAAAGACAGAATAGTATCGAGGCCAAAAATATAGGTTCTTAAGTTAGACTTCAAGGTTTAAATCATGATTCTGTTACTTACTAGCTGTATAACCTTGGACAAATTCCTTAAGTTTCCTGCAGCACAACCCATAATCCCTTATCTAAAATCCTTGGTACTAGATGTGTTTCTGGATTCAGAATTTTTTTTAGAAAGGTCATGCAGTACACATACCATATTTTGTAGCATTCTCATTAGGTTCTCAGGCAGCACCCCTATAATCAAACTTCTTTTTCTCTGCAGCTGTACGTATACTTACACAAATGCACACTCAGTGGAGGTTTTTGTTTTTTGTTTTTTAAAGAATATAGACAACTCACAATTATTTCAGATTGGAATTTGCCTCTAAATAAGTTGTGAAAAATATTGACTATTTGCTCTATTTTGTTTCTCAGCACCAGTAGCATAGGGCCTGGCGTGGACATGAATTCAGCATGTGTCTGTTGAATTTCCCCTCTCAATTTGACTATCTCTGGTCTGATGAGATTCACGAGGTCTCAGCCTTCTACTTTGGCCCGTGGGATGGAGTAAGTCTAGGGCAAAGGATGTATGTTGGAACAAAGGCCCAGCATGGCGTTTCCAAGGGTCCTTCTTAGTGCAGCATTTTACCCTTGAGAGAAGAGGAGTAGCAGAGGCCTCCTCCGGCCCCACAGGCCTTGGCCTGCTCCTTTGTCACTTGCTGGTAGAAGAAGGTAGAGAGGGTAGAGTGACAACTGCTTCCTCTGCTCCCCAGGTGTAACCTCCTCAAAGGCGACAATCTGTCATTTGTGTTGTTTAGTTTGTTCATTTTGTTTTGTTGACTGGTCTGTTGTAAGCACAACAATGACTGCTTCATAGTAGATAACAAATATTTACTAAATGAATATGAATGAGCATTTATTAAATATCTACGATGTGCCAGGCAATTTTACATAATTTCTTAGATCTTTCTTATCAGTCTTATGTAGTAGGTAATGTTCTCATCTCTGTTTTACGTCTAAGGAAATTGACGTACATCTTGGCTTCAGCTCTGGCTCTTTCTTCTGTGCCCCAACATATCAGGTGCCTAGTGGAAAACAGGCTAACCTGGGATCTGGCAGATGCCTCCTCTCAGTCAGAGTAGACCGGGGGGAGGGCAGTTGGGCTCCAGATTAAGATGTAAGCTGAGCCAGGTGGCCTGAGAGAGTCTAGCCCAATTAGAACCCTTGGCTCAACTGAGTGAGCAGGTACGACTATCTCAGACCTACTATTATTAGGCTGCTTGGGTTCACTTTCTTGAGCAAAAAAAAAAAAAAAACGGGCCAAAGCAAGGCCAAATCATTGGCCTGTGACCGTGGGCTCTGATCCTGCTGAGAAGTGGTCTGTGTCCTTCTCCATAAGCTTCCTTGCTCCACAGAGAAAGAAGAGGAGAGAACCTTATTACGTAATTCTGGTTCAGCGACTCACTGACAGCATGACCTTAGGCAAGTCGCATTTTGCTTTTCCCTTCAATACAATTCAAAAAGAGTAGCCGTATTTATCTTGCAGAGGTGTAGAAACTCAGAGACAGCAAGTGTAAAGTGTTCGGCATGGTTTCTGTTATATTAATAAGCCTCCCTAAGTGGTAGCTGCCACTGCTGTTGCTATTCGTACTATTATTTTACCCGAAGATCTTCAGCTGGTTTCCCATGGGCCTAATTTGGGGCCCAAGGAAAAGTAGGGACTATGTACCGACAGCAGTCTGAGATGGGGACAGTGCCCTTCATCTTCGTCCCCAACACATAGGACGGGGCTCATAGTGAGATCCCAGGACTCATTTGCTGAATGACTGATCAGCAACAAAGTGGACACGGTCATTCTATTTCAGTGCTCATAGTTCTGTAAAAACAAAAATCCAACAAGGTATACTCCGTCATAGCTTCTTGGAATGTGGACAGCGCTTGAAGTAAATGCAAGTTCAGAGCTGTTAAAGAACCAAAGAACAAAATGAAAGGTGTGTGTGTGTTTGTTATAGTGTTTTATTTGTCTGTATTATCACTGTGCCTCTTTCATCCTGGGGGTTTATTATTGCTCAGAGACATAGAAAAGATTACACTTGTTTATGTGTACTTAGAAAAAAAGTATGGGAAATATATACCAACATGCCCACAGTGGTTGTTTTGAGGTGGAGTGATTGCAGGTAATTTTTATTTTTTTCCCTTTGCTTACATATACTTTCCAGTTTTCCAGTGGAGAACTGTGTATTACTTAGGTAATTTATGTAGCAACGTAAAGAGACTCAGCCTAAGGTCTTCCAAATTATAGTTCTTTCACTTCTTTACCAACCTGTGTTTTCTTTAAGGACAATTTCCAAGGGGCAAGGCCCTGTCTGAATTGAGAACAAGAAGGACACATAAAAAAAATCTGGTGGCAGTCCATGCCTAGAAGGGGCAAAAAAGGGAAAGCAAATATCATTTATAGAATTGTATTACTTGCTATCCACCATGCTGACTGCTGTAATTACACTCTTATTTAATCCATCTGGGAATACTGCAAAATTAGCTGTTACTCTTCCCATTTCACAGAAAAAGAGACCGAGGTTTGGAGAGGTTAAATCAGTTCCCTCACCCCCGCCCCAAATCACATATTCAGAAAACAGTAGTTATGTAGACAGCAAACACCATGCTTTTAACCACATCACTGAATTAAACAACGCTTAGTTGTACCCAGTGGTGCATATATTTACATATCTCTTCATCTACATTTCTATGTGTGTGTACATATACATATATATATATTATGCATACACTATAACTATAATATTCACATGCATATACATGTGTGTACTTATACACTAATGACTTCAGCTTTCTTGGTGCTTACAGGAAAACAAAAGATAAGGTGGGTAGAAAATTATTTCAACATGCGAATATAGTCATAGATATATGTTTTTTTATGACTCAGATTTACTGAGTTAAATTCAGGGACATTTGTATTGAGAACTGGGACACAGTCCTAGAAAGCCAAGGCTGGAAGGAATCTTGGTGATCATCTAGTAGTTATTAACTTCTTCCTTTCTCTCTCTCCCTCCCTCTCTTTCCCCGCTTTCCTTCTCCTTCTTTTTAAAATCAGCAGAGCATTGTCAAACCGAATTTTTAAAAACCCAAAGTACAAAACAAAATGAAAGCAGGTGGCCCAGGGTTCTAGGCTGAAGCCTCCTTTTTGGTGCCCATAGGTACGTCTAAAGAGCCCTAGGACTTAAAAACCAGGTATCTAGACCCCCATGTGTGTCACGGATAAGGAAACTCAAGACCAGGGATGCAAAGACACTTCTCCAAGTCTCTCAGAAACTTCTTAGCAGAAATGAAGTGGGATTCAAACACTCACTCACCTTTATTGCAGTCATTTATTCAAATTTTCTGTTTCTACTGATGTAAAGTACCCAGAGGGCAGAGAGGCAGCATCAGAACTGTTCCCCACTGTACCTTCAGTACCTAGTTCTGAGCCACATACCTGGTAGTTGTTGAGTACAGTGTTGCTGAGTAGATGATCAGATGGATAACCACAGTAGGTCCTTTCTGCCCAGCCCTGTGCTGCCGTGCTGTGTGTTTATGATGTATCCACATGCTGGGTCAATATACTTGCAGAACTAGGAGCTCCCAACTCAAGATGCTAATTCTCCTGAGTAATAATCTACGCCTCCCCATGCCCTGCTCCCTGAGGCCTCTCATCCTATAGCCAGTAGTTCCTGTCATTTGGCTGTCAGGTTCAGGGTTGAGATTTTTGATTTTTTTAAAATTTAGCTCACCCTATTTATTGTTTAGTGAATGTTGAATCCGTGGAGAAATTCATCTCCTTTTCTCTCCTCCTACCCTTTCAGAGCTGGGGACCTCTTCTTCCCCAGTCTTCAGAGAGCTATGCAACAGCTTTCCCTAAGGTCAGCTTTAGCCAGAGGTCTTGGTAAGCTCTGATGGTCTTGGGGGGTGGGGGAGGGGGCAGGAGGCAGAGTGTACTGAGTTGAGAGAGGAAATCCCACCTTCATCCTTCTTAAACCTGCAGTTTGGGCTTGTCCTGGTGTCACCCTCTTGATCTGCTATATTTCAAGCTGGGGTGGGGAGGAGGAGGGTACTGGAGAAGGGACCCCGCATAGGGCCCTGAATAGTTTTGGCTCAGAGATTCCAGCTGCACATGAGTGGGCCGGCCTACACAGCTGGCCTTGCCTCTCTTCTTGGCCAGGGAGCAGAGAGGCCCAAGCCGGGGAGCTCAGAGAAATCACAGGGCCTTAACCTTTTGCTAGGGTGGCCTCTGGGCAGCTGTGGGCTGTTTTCTGTGGACTCTAAAAAACACTCTGCTCTTCCCAGAGCCCCTGTAGTCTGCTTCTCTCCTTTATGTATAACTGGTTGAGGAGAATAGATGGTCCTGCACATCTGGACCATGCAAAGTAGTTTTCCTGAAAACTCAAGCCGGGTTTCCCTGAAAACCAAAGTTGATTTGATCGCCTTTAGCATATCCTGGCTGGCAGACTCATGGTTCGAAGAGCACAGATAATCTCAGAGTTCTCCAGCTTGTAGACCCTGCAAAATCATCAGGCACAGTTCCCCCTACCCCTCATTAAAGCATCGGCTTCACGAGTTGCCGTATCTGAGATATTATTAACTTAATGTGTTCTTCTTGAAATCGACTCATTTATTTTTTATTATTTTTATTTTTGGTTAAATCAATAATTTCAAAATGGAAATTTATGTCACTACCAGTAAATAGAAAACCAGGATTACTTGCCACAAATAGAAAACAACTCTAAAAATCAATACGATGAAAACGAAACAATTTATATAATTCTAGACAGATCCCGTTGCCTCTGGAAGGTTCTGAGCCGAGGCTTTGTTCCGTCTCTTTGAAAGGGGGGCGGTTGGCACATGTGACCAAATTGTCAAGAGAATATCAGCGCTAAACCAAGTCATTCTCCATGACTGAATTTGAAGGACCGAAAGAAAAGAAGGACATTCTTTTTTCTTCATTAAATGACTTAATTTTTATGTGCCCTCAGACTTTGGTAAATACCATTAATCTAGCGGCATGGTTTTTATCAGAGATTGGATCCCGGTCACCCAGCACATCTGTGACAATGGTGGGACTAGACCGAGGACACTAGACCCCAGTGCAGATTCTTCTCTGCCCTTTAAACACACATCAACTTGTCTCTTTGCAGGAAGCAAATCACTTTTTGGGAGTGAGGTCTCATCCGGTGAGGATTTTGTCAGCAAAAAGGTTGCATTATTTTTTTTCCACCATGGCACGCTGCCTCTGTGGTATGGTTAAGATAGATATTGGGTTTTCAGCATTCTAGCTAACACTTCGTATTTGTATGCCCTACTTAAGAAGTGCATTGGAATTAAGTGAATCAAGTGACTATGATAGTGGTGAGGTAATCTGTGCTAAATTATAAGAATTAAAAAGTAAATCAGTCACAAACC
>NW_006440132.1:4605198-4636399 GCF_000325575.1 Pteropus alecto
TTAGATACATCCACCTATAGCTAGTAAAGGCCATTTGGAGCCCGATATTCTGTTCTTCCATGACAATTTTCTAAACGTCAGCTTTCGCTCAAGGTCAAAGAATCAAGGGGTAGGCTCACTCCAAATTTGGCTTTCCTAGATTTTGTAAGAGAGAGAAGGGAGGCTGGGATTTTTGCTCAGCACTGACAACGTGCCCAGAGCCATGCCAGGTAGGTGCAGTTATTCTGACCTCACGCATAGAGCCTTAGAGACTCAGCCAAAGCGCTTTGCCGAAGTCACACCAGCCTGGACAGGTCGATGTTTAACTCAGGCTCTACTCTCTCTGATTTCAAAGCCCGCAATCTTTCCACCGCATCGCAGAGCTACATGCTTATAAATGTTTTGAGAGCTGACAGTTTTACTCACACTTGCTTTCCATTCTGTCTTAGGGCCTAACGTTGTGCCCTCCACATAGTTGCTGCTCAGTAAATACCTGATGAGGATAATAGTGAGGGAAGTTGAAGTCCAGAAGACAAAAGTAAAGGAAAATAAGCAAGGACCCCTGGCCCAGTGCTCTCTGGACTTTCCAACCTGACTTAAGGCTCCTCGGAGCGGAATGCTATAAACCTCTAAAGTTGCATCTTTTAATTTATTTTTAATTTGGGAAGTAAAATGAAGTGAGTAAGACAGGTTATTGATCAGTCTTAGTTTAGGGTCGAAGGTAGACTATCTGGCATCTTCTCTGGATGTTTGTAGATCCACAGAATCTTCCTCAAACCAGGAGACTGTTTAAAAAAAAAAAAGAAAAAGAAGAAGAAGAAGAAAGAAAGAAAAAAGAAAATTTTAAAATGAAACAAAAAGGCAAAAATAGAGGGGAACAACCTGCTCTTCAAGAAGAGGTTTGCCTGAGCTGAACTCAGACATCTTTTAAGACTGTCAGCCAGGGGATACCCTCCATTCCGTCTGTCTCACTCTTCCCCATTCCCTGATGCTGCCTCAGCCTTCTCTGTACCAGAATCCGTGCCCTTAGCTACTGCTCCCTCTCCCTGACGGAACCTTTTCCATTCTCTTCATGACATCGGTAATTTCATGGATTTCCAGATGATGCTTATAAAGGCCTACCAGGAGCCCTCGACTGTCCTGCAGAGGTTGGGATGCTCTTTTGCTGTGGCCGTGAGGGCTTGGACCAGAGTACCCGGACCCAAACCTGGTCCTAGAGGATGCCAAGTTTCAGGGCCCTTGGATTTTGAGCCCTAGATTGGGTTTATCATCCCAGCACATACAGCAGAACCACTTAGCTGGAGGAAAACTGATGTGGGGGTTAGGAATCAAGGGTTCAAATCCCCCTTCCGCTGTGCTGTGTAAGCTCCAGCAGCTCTTCCTGTCTCTCTGGTTCTCAAAATAAGGAGTTTGAACTAGATCAGTAATTTACAAAACTGTATTTTACAGAACCTGAGAGATGCTCTGTGGCATCCCAGGGGCCATCAGGAGGCAAATTAGACAGGCACTGTGCTCACTCACTCCTCACTATTAGCAGTGTCTTACCTTTACCTGTTGGGTTTTTCTCATGAGATTTTATTAGGAATAGTGGTTCTCTGTTTCAATAAAAGACTGGGGGGAAAAAAACCACATTTTCTTAGCTTACTTTCAGCTAAGACACCCACGTCCCCATACACACACAGACAGACACACGAACACATACGCACACAATACCCCCAAAGAAAACAAATGAAAATGAACAAAACACATTATTTTCCTAGTGGCATGTCTATTTTAGATGATAGATTAACTGAGACATGGGAAGAAAGTTGACTAAGAAACTGTTTTCTCACTTACCACACCTTCACACATTTCATGAGGGGAGAACCTTCGAATCTTTGGTGTCAAAAGAGTCCGGTGGGCCAAGTTTGGGAGGACAGGGAGCATGGTCTTTTGAGTGCTTCTGTTTCCCTGAAATGTATTATAACCAAGGATATGTATATGTATATGTATACGTGTGTATATATATGTATGTTCATGTGTAATGTGTGTGCGTATAGATGGCAGACTATTTCAAAATTAGTTGGCCAGATTATGGATAAAGCTACACACTTGGTTAGACATCATCTTTTCCTCAGACTTACCTAATTCTCCACAGTTTTTCCTATTTCCTGAGAATCTGAGAGTGGAAGGTCCTTCTCCCTTGATCTTCAGCCTGATGGATTACCTCTTCGTTCTCTCCCCTCCAGGGTCATTGAACTGCAGTGCTCCAGGGAGAAGGGGGGACTAAAGTAGAGGGATGGCAGTGAGGATGGAGGGAGACGGGACGCTGAGAGGGGACTCCGTGGGAAAGTGCAGACGGCGAGGGGGTGTGTGCGTGTGGTGTGTGTCTGTGTATGTTGTGCGTATGTGTTTGTAGTATGTGCATGTGTGTAGTGTGTATGTGTACGAAATATGAGTGTGCATGTGTGTCGTATGTATGTGTATGGTGTGTGTGTGTGTGTGGTGTGTGTGTGGTGTGTGTATGTGTGGTGGTATGTGTGCCGTGTGTGTGTAGGTGTGTGCAGTGTGTATGGTGGTGTGTGGTGTGTATGCATGGTGTGTGTGCTATGTGTGCATGGTGTGTGTATATGTGGTATATGTGTGTGGTGTGCATGTATGTGTGGTGTGTGTGTGGTATATGTGTGTATGTGTGCAGTGTGTATGGTGGTCAGTGGTGTGTATGCATGGTGTGTGTGCTATGTGTGCATGGTGTGTGTATATGTGGTATATGTGTGTGGTGTGCATGTATGTGTGGTGTGTGTGTGGTATATGTGTGTATGTGTGCAGTGTGTATGGTGGTCAGTGGTGTGTATGCATGGGGTGTGTGCTATGTGTGCATGGTGTGTGTATATGTGGTATATGTGTGTGGTGTGCATGTATGTGTGGTGTGTGTGTGGTATATGTGTGTATGTGTGCAGTGTGTATGGTGGTCAGTGGTGTGTATGCATGGGGTGTGTGCTATGTGTGCATGGTGTGTGTATATGTGGTATATGTGTGTGGTGTGCATGTATGTGTGGTGTGTGTGTGGTATATGTGTGTATGTGTGCAGTGTGTATGGTGGTCAGTGGTGTGTATGCATGGGGTGTGTGCTATGTGTGCATGGTGTGTGTGTATGTGTGTGCAGTGTGTATGGTGGTGTGTGGCGTGTATGCATGGCGTGTATGATCTGTGTGTGCATGGTGTGTGTATATGTGTATGGTGTGTGTGTGTGTGTGTGTGTGTGGTGTGTGTGTGCTCACGTGCCATGGAGGGTTGCTGGAAGAGAAGACTGAATGGACAGAGTGGAGATAGACTCCGAGGGTGGACCAGGACCACTGACTGTGGATTTGGGGGGCCAGTCCCCCAGATGGAAAGGATTGGTGGAGAAGAAGCCATTCTGGAGGAATGGAAATCTAGGAACTGATGTAACTAAGTCCCCAAAGAGTCAAGAGAGGGGCTTCAGGGACCTGGCTCCACGGGCAGGGGCCGGCCTTGTAGAGGTGGAGGATGCTGTTGCCCTCTCAGACACTCGTCCCCCAGTCCTTCCAGAGGAAGCAGGACAGGAGGCAATGATGAGTGATGGCGGGAGAAAGGGAAGGGGCCGTATACATTGATTTACTCAGGGTTCTTAGTAAAAGATCATTCTGAGGGAGGGCCAGGCCAGGCTGGGAGAGAGAGAGAGAGAGATGATTTAGATCAGGGAAGGGGCTAAATTATTTTGCAATGTGTGGTCCATTTATATCACAATCACCCGAGAGAGCATTTTAATAATGCGCATTTCTGGGTTAACCTCAAAGCTACTGAATCAGAATTTCTGGGAATCTTTTTCTTTTCTTTTTTAACATGCTCTCCAAGTGATTCCATGTCTATTAATGTTTGAGAGTCACCATGACTGAGAATCAACTTGGGGTGATGAACTCAAATAAATGTTTCCCAAAGGGTTCTACAGGCTCTTAGAATGCCCCCTTCTCCTCTCCACATCCTGGCTTCCCGTGAAAGGCAGAGCAGGCAGGGGTTCCCTGAGTATGTTCCATTTCCCTTAGCCACACAGTTGGGTCCCAATGTACCCGAAGACTGACATCTGCTCACAGTGCAGCCAAGCCTGCTTCTCTTCCTGCAGGCAGGAGAGCCGTAGAACAAGACCAAGCACCTTAGAGGTCGGGAGGGTCCAAGTTCTAGTCTACTTTGGCCTTGGCCCCAGCTATCTGAGATCAGGTATGGTTTTTCTCCAATTTTAGGGCCAGAGACTCCTGACTATCTCAAAGGGCTTTAAGAGAAGGAACGATATTTTGAGCATGAAGCTGCTTCAGATCTGCCAGCCTCAGTTTCTTTATCAGTGAAAACGCATAACAGCATGCTCGTAGCTGCAGCCTTGCAGGGTTCATTCTTGTTTTCTCTTCCTTCTCTCCCAATCTCCTCCTTACTCACACTGCCCACAGCTACCCTGGGAAGTGAGAATTGACATCCTGATTTTGCAGATGGGGGTGCTGTGCCTTATAGCATGTGGCCAGCAGGTGGTAGGGCCTAGACCGAAACTCGGTTCTGCCCGGATTCTGTGGCTCATGCCCAGAGACATTATATGGTTATAAATCTAGTCCCTCAGGAACTTTCAGTGCTGTGGTCTGATAGAAAAGCCCAGGGCGCTAAGTATTGCAGAGGAAGAACAGGACATTTGATACAGAATTATAGAAGGTGAGAAGAATGATTTGACTGTGGAGGTCTGAGAGGGCCATTTGGAAGGAGTGAGATTAACACAGGGACATTTTGCATGAGATTTTAAGTGGGACTTTAGAGGATGCCTGTGAGTTCAGTAGGATAAGAGAGTGAACGCATTATAAGCAAAGGTGCGGAGGTAGGAGACTTCCATTCACATCTGGGGAAGTAAATTGTCTTACAGGTGGTGTGGAAAGCATGGAGAGGAATAGAGAATTAGGAGCCATTAGAAGAGCAGAAGTGAGAGGCCTCCCATGCCGTGCTAGGTAGGGGGTCGGTGGGGAACAACACTCCAGGGAAGTGGCATCAAACAGGGGCCCGGAGGCAGGAAGGGACAGGCCTCTTTCAGAGTCACTGAACTGTTAAGTATGGCAGGAGCACAGGGTCTTCTGCCCCATCTCTTCTCTTTATCCAGAATCCTTTCGTAAAGGCTGTAGATCTCACTCTGCTGGGATCACCTGGCAAAAGAGCATCCATCCTGCTTGTTGCCTGGATTGAGCAAGAGGCTGGAAAGAGGGAGAGGAGGCAGCAGCTGTGAGTCAGACCGCCCCCACACAGGCTCCAGCCTGGGCCTGGGGCCCCAACTGGGTTGGGAGCCCTTCCCAGGTCGCGTTTGCTGAATATGCGCTGTACAGCCAGCGGTGGCTCAGAGCTGCCCTGAGTCACCGGGAACTATCCGAGTGGCTCATGCCCCTGCCGTGGCTTTTCTCTCTCTGTTGCTTCCTCCTCCGTGTATCCCTCCTCATCTCCCCTTACTTCCTTT
The DNA here is from genome assembly GCF_000325575.1 of Pteropus alecto. Lineage (NCBI taxonomy): Eukaryota > Metazoa > Chordata > Mammalia > Chiroptera > Pteropodidae > Pteropus > Pteropus alecto. The sequence goes on from NW_006440132.1 coordinate 4,610,654, forward strand.
TCTCTTTTTTGACTTCCTTCTTCCTTTTTAAATATGTCCTCCTCTGCCTTTCTTTCTCTCTTTACTTTGAGCTTCTTCCTCTCCCTTCTTTTAATCCTTTTACTATCTACATTGAATTTTGTAATGTGACTCAGAAGACCTAGGTTTAGAACAGACTACCAGTGAGTCACCGGAAGGCTTTAGACTCGCCCCTTCTCTCTGGACCTCAATTTGCCTATCTGTCCAGTGAGGCAGTTTGATTAGGTAGTGGTTTAAAGACAGAACAGAACCATCAGGATTTCTCCTTCTGGAATTCTCCGCTTCTACTCCTTTACCTCTTTCATAGAATCATTAAATGACCGAGTTCACGGGGCTCTCAGAATTCACTTAGGGCCATGAATTTAGATCCTGGCTGCCTGTTGAGCTGCTAAAAACTACTGAACTACTGTTGCCCAGGCCCCTTTGAGCAGAGTTCATTTTTTAAAAGTTCTCCAGGTGATTCTCTTGTGCAGCCAGGGTGGAGAATTACTGATTTAGAAGAAGCTGCCTTAGTTTTAAAAAAAAAAAAAAGAAGAAGAAGAAGAAGAAGGAGAAGGGGGAGGAGGAGGGGGAGGAAGAAGACGAGGAAGACGAGGAAGAAAAAGAAGGAGAAGCAGCAGCTGCTTTTTGTTAAAGGTGGGAGAACCAGGGCCCAGAATGGGGAAAGGGACGTGTCCAGGATCACCTGATGAGTTGGTGCAGACAGAAGCAGAACCAAGCCTCCCGCCAGTAAGCGAATGCCTCCGCCTATAGTGGGGCCAGGCAGGAGAGTAGCCTCCGACTCTGCCAGGGCCTGGCTTTGAGGCAAGGCCCAGACACAGCTCCATTAAGCCAGGCGTGCCTTACGGGAATCGCTTCTGGCTCCAGCTTAGAAAACAAACAGAGTGCTTTGGTTTTCTTTGGCCGTATCCCACCGTGGGGGAGCTAGGAGGAGAGCACCTGAGGACGCAGGGTTGCCGCTCTTCTCCCAGGCAAAGTGGGGCTGCCAGATGGGGAGGATTATAGACAGGTGGGCAAGGCCACTTTGGGGGTGAGCCGGGGAGTGCATGCCTTCAGTGGCTGCCAGCCGACTGCCTGAGAATGTACCCCACACAGGCGCTGAGGCCTGAGGGGGAAGGAATGCGGGCTTGGAACATGAGCTTGGGTGGCAGCTGCAGGTGAACCCCTTACCTCGACCTGCCTTCGAGCAGACCATCTCAGGTCTATGCAAGCTCCACACCTTCCTCTCACACAGTGGTTATAGTGGGAGGAGATATTGGTTGGGATCTTTGTTATAGCTGCTATCTATTGAGAGCTCCCTACGTGCCAGGCATTATGGTAAGGTTTTTTTTTGTTTTTGTTTTTGTTTTTGTTTTTTTGTACTTTAGGTATAATTCTCACATGGATTCTTCACAGCTCACTGGGGTCGGGATGATTAGTTTGCCCACTTCATAGATGATGAAACAGGATTGGAGGGATGAAGTCCATTGTTCCAGGTGTATAGCTCTGAAGGTGCACACACACATAGAACTCAAGCTCGGGTTTGCCTGGTCCAAAGCTCAGCCTCGTAGCCACAGTGTAACACTGCTTTCACTGGCTTTCAATCTCTCCTTCTCTAATGACAGTCCATGTGTCTTTAGGCAAGTTAATTGACCTCTCTGGTCCTCAGTTTTCTCCTCCGTAAGTTGATGCTCATTCTGCTTATTTCACATGACTGCTGTACGGATCGAATGAAAGTTGGACACGAAAGAGGTGAGTAAACAGCAGAGAGATATTCAAAGTAAGAGATTATCGCTGTTATTGCCAAACGCAGCTGTGTCTACACACAGGGAACCACCATCACACATACACCTGTCCACACTTGTGACCTTGGCCATCTCTGGCAACCTCTTTGGTTCCCAAGGACTCAGGTAGAGGAGGAGAAGGGATGAGAGGCAATAATAAGAACCTGTTTATAAAACACTTCACATCTCTCAGATGAAAGCCTCTTGATAAATATCATGGCACCACATAAGTAAAACCTGAATGAAATAATATTATTCCTACCCTCTCCAGCCCGCATGCCTGCAGATGTTCTCACTGAAGCCGAGGACAGCTGCGTGAAGTTCAAAGAACAAGAGCTTCTGAGCTAGAGTGACTGGAGTTCACCTCCTGCTTCTCCATGTACTGGTTGCATGCACTGGGTACTGGTTACTTAGCCTCTCTGAACCTCAGTTTCTTTATCAAAAAGTTGGGAATATAACACACCTATCACCTGGTTGCTGTAATTCAACAAGTGCCTGTATATATCTCTGGTATAGGACTCATTACATGAGATAATATTTAGCTCTTGATATTCCGTCTTCCGTACTCTACTATAAAGTTTTAAAAGGCAATATTTGTGTTTCATTTTGGTATGTTGGTAAACACTTAATGAATGTCAATTCCTATTCTTTAATTCTCTCGGAGTCACTCCATCTTTAACTCCCAAACCGAAGCTCAAATCCATGCCTATCTCAAATTCAATCTACTACTTAACTAGAACAGAGTGTGTAGCTCGGGACTCCTGACGTGGTGAGTTGTCTAGGCTTTGCTTCTTGTCGGTCGTCTGACCTTGGGCAAGTCAGCTTACAGCTCTGAGACTCAGATTCTCCATCTCTGAAATGGTGACTGTGTCCCTTCTACGCACTTAAATCCCTGCTAAGAGGATCGCATATGATACTTCCAGTGAACACACTTTGCAAATTGTAAAGCATTGGGAAAGTAGAAGGGAATGCTGTCCGTAGTGGGAACTCGCTGTCTGTCAGACTGGTGTATTTCTGATAATGCACTCTGGAACTCAGATTATTTTAAAGATCCCAGGTGACAGAAATCACGATCTCTCACATTGGTAGCACATTTCTCTTCACGAGGACGCAAGACAGCAGGGACTCAGAGATACAAGTGGCTTTTCTAAGGCCACTCAGCAACAAGGTCTGTTGCAGAGCAATCCCAAACTAGGCGCTGAGTGTAGAGTGGTGGAGTGGATGTGGAGACTCCAATTCGGAACTGTGTCTTGTTTATCTCTTCATCCCGCTGCCTAGCACAGTGCCTGGCTCGCACCCGATATTCAGAAAATGTTTGTTGAATGCATTCTGATAGGACTACATGTGAATTTGCTTCTTTTTTTTTTTTCCTACTAAAAATTGGTGATTTTAAAATTGGATTTTAAGAAAGGTTTGAGTTGTTTATAAAAAATCTTTAAGCCATGATTTTCAAATATGTTTCTCAGAGCTCGGGGATCTGTGACTAGACTCAGGAGGCAGCAGGCTGTGCAATGGAATGGCTGTGGGGGGGGGCGGGGCCGTAGTGGGTGCTTGTTGCGTACCCATTCCCGTCTGGTTTTATATAGGACGTATGTATCAATTATTTCAGAAAGGTGGATTCTACTGCTTCTAAATGTGTGAAAAATGGTTTAAGGTCATCAGAAGGAATCGGGATATCCCACATTAGGCACTGAACATAGAGAATGGTGGAGTATGTGCGAAGACTCCAATGCGCAGTCGATTCTCCAATTTGGGTAGCAGCCCTTTCTATATAAATCTTTAGGGCCCTTGAGCAGGAACATGTGTGAAAGTTACAGAAACTCATTGGCATGTAGCCTTAGCAAGGGGCCCAGACTCCAGGCCCTTTCAAGATCTCTGTTTCCTTGAGGATAGCCCATGGCCCCAGTCAGGCGGCCCCCTGTGCCAGGTCTGGCATCCCTGGCTGTGAGTTGGCACATCTGGGAACTTGGCTCAACTCTGGGCCAGGAACTGTTGGAGCAATCCAAGAACATCTCTGGGAAGCTGGAAGGAACTGTCCCAGAGGCTGCAGAGGAGCAGGGCCGGTCCATGTTTGCTCAGGCATACAGGGAGCCGGCAGCTCAGCCAGGACGAGGCCACTGGCATCCCCACCAAGGGTCTTCTGGCTCAGGTTCCAAAACAGGCTAGGCAGAATGTTTCTACACTGAGGAAAGAGATGGGGGAAGCCCCCTGTGGCCTTTTTATGCTTCCTGATGCTTTATGTCCTTAAGGCGGCCACAAAAATGTCTCTCGGCTTCATCTTCTTTGCAGTGTTTCCCACTGATCGGGCTCCTGGAAAATTGCTGTTGTGTTTGTGCCTGTGGTCTAGAGGCCTGGCCCCCAGTACCTAATCCAAAGTGTGACCTTTGGCATGAAAAGTATAAGATCTGTGTGCCCTTCCAGTGTTCCAAGGCAAACTTCTGATGCTCCTATAAAGTAATCAAGTAAACGACCCAGGACCGAAAATGTGTAACTGTCAGAAATGTGGTAGATTTCATGCCAAAAGTACACGAAATCTATGTAAATACAGGAGCCTAAGTCAGCCTTTCCTTTATTTCTGGGATGTGTAAATATAGCCAATCATCCATAAAAATGGACGAATAAAATGTGGACCATTTCAGGGAAAGACCTACCGCTTTCATGGCTAAGGTACTTGTGTCCTTTGTCAATGACACTTTTCAGTGTGAAGCATTGGTGTGTAGGGGGGTGAGGGGCAAGGAATACTGTCATAAGGCGAGTCACTCGATTAGACATGGAGGGCTTCTGGGTTGCCCCCCATCTCCTCCCCTTCACTATCTAGGGGTGTTCAGTTTTACATGCAGAAGTGTCACTTCCCCCCAGACACTGCATGTTCCTCACTGCGACCGCCTCAGCCTAAGTTCCAGGGTTGATTCATCACAGAGTGCGAGAGAGTCAGCCATAAAGTGCCGTCGGAGTGTTTTGAGCGCAGCCCCCTTAGTTTACACACAGGTTTTTTGTGGCAGCCCTTTCTCACGTGCTTCCATGGGAAAAGTGATGTTGCTAACCCATTCCCAACTCTCCCTGTCACGTTCTAACGGGGGAAACGGCCATGGAGGGCTCAGTCACACACTGAAGGTCACTTTGGCTTTGTGAGGGGCTGTGACAAAATATAACCTCCAAGTCCTCATCAGTGCTTGTCCACTGGGCCCCGTGGCCCAGCAGAACGTACCAAGAGGAACCTCGGAAGCATCATCTTTACGTCACAGATAGTTCCAGGGCCAGCGGGTTCGTCAGCAGGTCCCAGCAAGGAGCTGGGAGGCTTCTATCAGCTCCAAATTCACATGAGAGAAAAACAAAATTCCATCATAATGTTGACCATCTGTGGATGAGAATTTTTCAAGAGAGGCCACTGGAAGGGGAGATGAGGAAAATAAAGACTTGTCTTAAGGGAACATGAATTGAAAGAGATCACTCGTTCAGCTAAGTAACACAGCATATGGCATAGCAGTATGTTATTCTACCTTGCCAAGCTTCTGTTTTTTAAGCAGTTTTTAGCTTTATTTTTTAATCTTATTGTGGTAAGAACACTTAACATGAGCTCTACCCTCTTAGCAAAATTTTAAAATGTACAATACAGTATTATCGACCGTAGTTACGTTGTTGTATAGCAGATCAGTAGAACTTATCCATTTTACTAAATTGAAACTTTAGGCCTGATGATTAGCGACTCCCAATTCCCCCCAGCAACTGGCAACCACCATTCTACTTTCTGATTCTGTGACTTAGACTATTTTAGATACTTCATGTAAGTGGAATCATGCAGTATTGTCCTTCTGTGACTGGCTCGTTTCACTCAGCATGATATACTCAGGGTTCATCTGTATTGTCACATTGCAGAATTTCCTTCTCTTTTAAGACTGAATAATGTCTTTTTGTATATATATTCCACATTTTCTTTCTTCATTCATCAAGTGATGGACATTTAGGTTGTTTCAACATTGGCTGTTGTGAATCAAAACTACAGTATGATATCACCTCACACCTATTAGAATGGCTATTATCAAAAGAACAACAGACAACGAGTTATGGCCAGGATGTAGGGATAATGCTTAGATAGCTACATGAGGAAAATACTCAACATCATGCATATTAAGGTGAATTACATGGAGTTCTATTTCTGTTAATGACAATGCAGCTTGTGGTGAAGTAACTCTCCTACAGATAATTAAAATAAAAAATAAAATAAAATAAATAAAATAAAATAAAATAAATAAAATAAAATAGTACAGCCACTATGGAAAACAGAAGGGAGGCCCCTCAAAAAATTAAAAATAGAACTACCATATTATCCCAAACCCACTTCAGGATCTTGAAGAAATTTTAACACTCCTATGTTCACTTAAGCTTCTTTTCTCTTTATGACAGTCTGTTTCAAAACTGTGTCACAATCATCAAGAGAGTGTATCAGTCTTTGTTTATGCTATAAGCCTGAAACCCATGAACATGAAGAACTCCCCTCATTTCCTTCACATCTTCCCTATGCATCAGAAAACTTGCCAGATGGTCCTTAGGATGCATATTTAGTTGAGCTAATATTCAATTTAGAATAGTTTCAAAAAAGCTATATCACTGCCCAACACAGATACTATAGCATATTTTTTGGCTGGATGATTCAAAAGATGAACATCAAGGTTATTCCAAAACATAATACTCTTAAAACAACACTAATGAATGGGACTGATGATGGTCTTTAGTAACTCTAAAATGTTGTATGTTTTTCCCAGAATCTATAACTTGGCTTTGTTCATATTAAGTTATTTTTAAAGTTGACAATGAACTTACTTATTTTCAGACACCCTTGCAGTGACCTTTGAGCAAAAGTAATAAACATGTTAACTTGAATTGAGCTGAATTTAAAACAACTTATTGAATTGAAATGATGGGATTTATTATGGCCACCTTATAGACAATGGATCTTAGAGGATCTTATAAATGTTTATGTCACTTTTCTACTTTTTAAAAAATCTTATAATGTGTATTAGACTCTATTAGAGTTTGTTTATTGTAATGTAAACTAATAAAACTTTCTTAAAGGAAAATTATAAATATACTATCAAAAGACAACTTATTTTAGGAAAAAGTGTTCATAAAAGAATTATATGTAAGGATGTTCAAGACAATGTAACTATAAAGGAAATAAAAGAAAATAATTATATATTATCATTGAAGAAAGCCAGTTACAAAATAGTATATGGGACATCTGAATTAAAGCACTTCTGTCTGTAGGGGTGTGGTTGTCTTTCCTAAGAGCCACAGGGTAAATCTGTTAATCAAGAAGACACAGGAAATAGGGAGTTATTAAGAAGCACAGGTGCTATTCTCTCCATCTTTCAGAGGCCAATCACCTTTTGCTTCTGCTTATGGAGTAGAGAACTGCCCCAGGCCAGTGTCTCAGCCAGGTAGGTGCCTGCCTTCCTAAGTATCTTGTTATTGCCAGCTTTAATTCCTGGGAGAAAAATCTAATTGGGCTACTTTGGGTCAAGTTTTTACTCTTGGTCTACTCAGCTATGATTAAAGGGATAGAGTTAGTTACATAAAAAAACCATGACTGAAACAGCCCAGTGCTTTGTATGTTGGGACTATTTCTCAGAAAGCAGAGTTTTAGGATGGATAGACCTCACAGTGGCATTTACTGTTATAGATAGGGTGTGTGTGTGTGTGTGTGTGTGTGTGTGTGTGTGTGTGTGTGTGTGTTGGGTATTTATTCAAGCAACAATGACTATAAGAGTATATACTAAAATGTTACTTTGTTATGAGCTATTTACTTAATGTTGAGTCTGGCAGATTTATATTTTCCTCTTTTTTCCTAAATTTTCTATAATAAACATTTTACTTTTTATAATAGAAAATGTTTAAAATTATATACAGTAGATGAATTTTAATGATGGAAAAGGGTATTGCACATTTATTATAGAATGGGAATGCAGAACAGACCAAATTACTCAAAACTATACCAGCCTGAGGTATCAGAATTTTTGGCATATTTTCTTCCCAGGCAATGCATATAATTTATATAATGAAGAACATAATATTCTTTTTAATTTTTCTGCTTTTATATTAGATGGTGAAATCCAAATCTTTTCTTATAGTGTCAAAAACCTTTTGCAGACATTTTAATGTCTGTATAGCGTGTTATAGTCCAGATTTTATTTAATATTTCTCCAGTGTTGAACATTTAGACATTTCTAGTTTCTCACTTACTTTGAAGACTGATAAAATAAACATAGGCCTTTGCATTTTAGACAAAAATATTCTTTTACAAGGTCTGGTAACTAAAAGGAATTTTGGAACCTACTAAAAATGATGTCTTCTCTGATGGAGTTTACAAGCAGCCTCTTCTTCCATTGTGTTTCCTTTCTTTTTGAAAGCTCTGTTGCTCTGTGAGCTCCCACTGAAGTTAATGTTTTAGAAGTCCTGGTTGGGGCCCTGCACACAGATCATCGGGAAGCTACCTACAGGCTGGACAATCAGACCCCAAGGAGAACCCATCCAGGGGCCAAAGCTGTTGCCCAAGCAGCTGACTGGGGTAGTGAACACAGTTTGACCACAGGGCCAGAGTTTCCCCTCTTGCATGTTATCCTATTCATCCTCAGGTCTCTGGGGATCTGGGATTCAGAGAGGATTAAGCAATGAAACTCTACAGGTAATCAAGGGAAAGATACAAGAAATCATTTTATCATTCTCTTCCAGCATATTCATTTCAGTAGGAGATAGATTCAGACAGATGTGATATTTTCCTCTTCTTATTTTTCAAACCTGTGATCTGATGCAGGATCTAATAAATGGTGAATTTCTCACCAGACATGAATAGAAATTTAATTAGGACTAGAATATCTGAGAGCCAAGAGGATCCTTAGAAATAAATCTATTACAGAGGTATGAAAGCCTGGGAATGAGGAAGGTAAGGAATATTTCACAGCTCGTCGTTGACTGGAAAATCCTGCCTCAAGTAGCAGAGACTGAAATATATTTCATCACATAGAGATGCCACTAATTTTAAGAGGCACTTTATTTTAGGTGCTATTAAGAAAGAAAAGAAAATGCTGCCAACTGAACTATAACCCAGTGCTTTCTTATCAATTAAATTTTTAGACTTATTGAAAGAACTTACTTTATTTTGATTATATTTTTATAATACATCACTCTTGTAATATAAAAGTAAAATGATGTTCAGATATCCATAAAACTTCTTCACGTTTAGCTTCTGCTTTTTTAAAATCAATTTTTGACTCAGGGTCATTGAATTCTGGGTTTTTCTGTGTATCATCGTCCTCTTTGCCAGCCAAAGGATTGGTCATGCCATCTTTCTACTTTCCCTTCATAGTTTTTTTTTTAAAAAAAACAGCTTTATTGAGATATGATCTGTACACCATACAATTTGCCTATTTAAAGTATACAATTTATACTTTAAAGTAGTTTTTAGTACATTCACAGAGTTGCAAATTTCACTACAATCAATTCGAGCACATTTCCAACACCCTCACAGTAAACCCCACACCCGTTAGCATTCACTCCCTTATTCCTCTTAGGTTCCCAGTCCTCACTAATCTACTTTTTTCTCTATGGATTTGCCTATTCTGGATATTTCATAAAAATGAAATCTTACAATATATGGACTTTTGTGATTTGCTTTTTTCACTTAATATTTCGAGGTTCATCCATGTTGTAGCATGTGTCAGTACATCTCTTGTTTTTATTATTGCGTTTTTTTTTTGTTTTTGTTTTTGTTTTTAACGAAGAGTCTATTATTATCTCTGGGATTTTCCTTCAAATTTTAATGCTGATACTTCTCTGATCTTGCCAGCAGTTGTCGACAAAGGCTGTCAGACAACAGTCGGGATGCATGTTCCTTCCACAATTAGATCATAAGTAGTTTGTGGCCTGAAACAGCGAGGGCTTTCTGTATCCAACTGACCCACCAGGAATGACAGCCAAGTTCACATAGGTGCATGTGGTGACATCTGCTGCCTGACTGATGGAAATTGTTCCTAAGTCATCATCACTTACAGAATACGTCTCAATTTCACATATATTGAAAGTTTTGTATTTTAGAATTAACAAAGGACGGAATAGGTCTTTAGCTTAGTACTTTTCCTTAGATCAGTATAAAGAGAGTTCACGCTGAGCACCAGCAAACAGAGACCCGGGACACACACACCGGAAATCGAAGGGATATTTGAAGTCACATGTGAAACCCCAGAGCCAGAGCAGAAGTCTTCTCCAGATTTGTGGTTCTCTGCCCTTTGGGTACAGGAATCACCTGAAGAGTGTTTTTAATATGAAGTCACAGGTCACAACCCTGAAAATTCTTTTTCAGTGAGTCTGGCAGAAAAACGTTCTTTCTCTCTCTTCTTATCTTTCACTTCCTTTCCTTCCTTCCCTTTATCCCTTCTTCCTTCTTCCTTTCCTTCCTCCCTTCCCTTCATCTCCCTTCCCTTCATCTCTCTTTCCTCTCTCCTTTCCTCCTTCCCTCTTTTTTCCCTTTCTTTTTCTAAGAAGCTCATCCAGGACTGGGAACCACAGCTCTAGCTCATTCAGCCAGATCAGCCAGAAGCAGCCAAAGCAGCAACCAGGACTCACTGTTGTAGAGTGAGGTCAATAGTAAATTTGGAGCACACAGAGCTGGATTCCAGTCCTGACATGGCCACATAGAAGCAGTGTGACCGTGGGCAAATTATTAAGCCCCTGGGCCTCAGTTCCATCCTCTGTAAAATGATAGCAGCCTAGAAGGGTTGTTGTGACGTCTGTGAAATCCCACATGAGAGTGCTTTGTGTTTGCAGATGTTACTTCTGCCCTGGCTCAGGCTTTCCCTGGCTTGGGTCATTCCCTCCACCCCTCAGTACCTATGACCGCAGTCTGATTTTTCAATTCTGTGCTAGTATCCTGTTTCCGTGTAACAGTCGCCACAGTTCTGAGTCTGTGATAGTCAGTGGAGCTCTCCAATTTTACCTGTTTGCTGTGGACTCTCTTTCCAAAGCTTGGGCTGTTTTTGATACTTTTCTCTGAGCTTCTGCTAGGTTTTCTGGGCTTTGGGAACTGAAGGGCAGTTTTCATCAAAGTTTAATTATTCATCCCTACAGGGCTTCCCTTTGTATTTGCAGCCCCCCATGTCGCCACCACACGTACCAGTACATGTGCCACTCCATCTCATATGATGTGCATAGGTCCCAGGCAGAGAGAAAACCTACAGTTGTCAGAAATATAATAGAACTGCCCCGTGGATGTGAAATTGCCAACGTAAATTTGTGAAACCAAAACTTCAGTTTCTGTTTGTTTCACCATTATGTAAACGTGAAGGAATTTGGGTGAAAAAAAAAAAAAAAAGAGGCCAGATAAAAGAAAAAAGCGCCTATGAGCAAGCAGAGGGACCCTGAGCCACATGTCAAAGAGAGCTTCGTGACTGTGGCCGTGCTGTGTCGCTGCTTCAGCACCCATGGCTGTGCTTTTAGGACATAAAGGTGAATGAAAGGTGGTTCTGTTTTGGAGATTCGGTGAGCGGACACTCTCATGGACAGATGCAAGACAACATGATAAGTGTTTTCATGGGGAAAAGTGTAAGAAGCGATGAGAACAAAGTCTGTGCTCCTAACCTGGACTTGTGGATGGGATAGGGCAAGAAGGTGTCTCTGCATGCGTTAAAAAATAGTTATTGAACAGTAGACTATACTTTGACTTCATCTTTAATCTAGGCATGATTGTCTGGTTTTATAAAGAAAATAAAAATATCTGTGCATTAATTTATGTCATATTTAGTGGCCGTCGCATGCCATGTACTGTCCTAGGTGCTAGGTATTCAGTGGTGGTGGCTTGTCAAATGCAGCTGAGAGATGTTAAACCAACATACATACATAGACAATTCACATTTTGATAGGTTTTGTGAAAGGAACAATTATGTATTATGAAAAGGAACATCAGGAGAACCCTAATTGAGTTGATGGGGAAGAGGTCATTCTCATGTCAGAAGGAGTCTTTTTCCTGTTTCCTAAATCTTGTTTAACTCATCCATTATTTTTTTTACTTATGCATTTATCAGACATTTTCTAATCACTTGTGCTGGGTCAGAATTGGATCTGAGCACATGGAGTTCAGATATCAGACTGGGCTCACCAGAAAATTAAAAACCTCGCTAGGGAAGCTTACTAAAAAGTCACATTGACAAATAACATCATGTTTCCAAACTTAAATTTTACCTTCATATCTTTCGTCACATTTGATACTCACACCAACCTCATAAGGCAGGTATAATGATTACCCCCATATTACAGAGTTCTCCATGACGTGGCATGCATGCACATGTGAGGTACTGGAGCGTGTGTGCAAACCTGAGCCTTCCGATGTCATGTCCTCTGTGTCAGTGGAATTAGCACCGAATAATAGAGGTCAGCTGTGGCTCAGAGCAGAAGGAATGGAGAGGGCAGTGGCGGGGTTTGGCTCGAGAGGGGCTTTCTAGAGAAGGTGGATTTGAGCTGAGCCTTGGAAATGAGTAGGATTTCAGTAGCAGGGACTGTGCTGGCGAAGGGCCCGGGGTAGGGGTGGGGGGTTGTCTACCAACTAGAGGGAACAGCTCAAGCAAAAGCATGAGCTCTGTTTGGGAGTGAATCTGCAAATGCTGGTGCGTGGACAGAGAGGCCGAAATACTGGTTTGGCCCGCATTGTTCAAGGTGATGCTAAAGAGCTTTGACCTTTCTCCTAAGGCCCACGGGAAATGATTAAGGACCTTTTAGCAGGGGAACAGTATGACAAGAGCTTTGTTTAGGTCTGACACCCTAAGCAGGATAAAGGAGCAAGAAGGCTCCCTTGGCACATTGCTTATTCTCAATACTTCCTCTGCCCCTGCTGTCGAATGCAAGTGGTTTGCTTTAATAAATCTACAGTGCTCACTGCCCTGGGCGAACATCAACACTCAAACCCAAGGGCCAGTGGTAGAGATGAGGCGAATAGCTTGGCTATGGGTTTTAATGCTTGATTATTGAACATGTTACACTGGCCATAGAGGGCAGAAACCTTCAGTGGTATTGTGGTTCCCAGGCTGGACAAGGGTGGAGGAAGGAAATACCACGCACCAAACTGGGAAGCCACCTGTCCCTGTGCTCTGCTGCTTCCTCCTGTGTTATCCCCTTCCACCTCCACCCTACCCTCCGTCAGGAGGGCCCCAAGCAGGAGCATGACCTAAGCCACATACTATCCGCATGCGTTGCAGTCATTGCTCTCTTTTAGTTTTCTTCATGTTGGAGCTCAGGCAGTTTGGAAATTGAAGCTTTTGGAGCAGAGCTTAGAGATAGAAGCAGGCTCATTTCCACAGAGAGGCCTGGGACCTTGGCTGTGGAGCCCTGAGAAGTGAATGCCCACTTTCATGCAGAAGTTGTGTAGCGGGGCTGACATCCTAACAGATTGGAGAGTTACTAATAGTTCTTCAGAATCGTACAGGGGCTTTCCAGTTTTCAAAATGATTCTGTAAATGTGATTTTCCTTTAAGTTCAGAAAACCCCAAAGAAGTAGAAGTTTTCATGCTTGCTTGGCAGATAAAGACACTGAGCCTCAGAGAGTCCAAGGGCATTCAGCTAATACAGCAGGAAATCTGGGGCTGGAACTCATGTCATCATGCTCTAAACATAGAGCTCTTTCCATGACACCATGCTGCCTCACAGAAATCAGTGAAAGACTGCCAGGGAAAGGTGTTTCTGGCACCTCAGCACGGAAGGGAACTCTGACCACATTTTCCCATGGAAACATTTTGACCCATGGTGGTTAAGATCTATGGCTCAAATAGTAAAGCACTGTGTTTCAGCAATGCCGTTGCCTTCCAGTCAACTTAGTTACTTAGGTTGCACATAGCACCCACTAGGCAAGACTATTACAAAATAAAAAGACATTTTTCCGACTCCGGCGAAGAATGCAGACAGTTGCAGAAGTCACTCAAAAATAGGAACCTCAGGCTTTCTCCCACCAGGAATCGCTTTTCTACTCCTTTCGCTGGAGTGTCCAACCCATGTTAGAAATAATTTGTCAGTGAAACAGGGATGCAGCATCCCTACTGGTTAAAGTTTTAGAGTGAACCAGACCTTAGTCCAAATCTAAGTGTCTAAGCTTTGTGATTTTTTTTTCAAAACATTTTGGCTTTTCTTTCCTTGCTAAAAATCCAGCTAGCACTGGCCAAAAAAAATGTATTGCATGTGTCTGCTGCCCCTGAGACTGCTTTGCTCGGACTCTGCCTGCCTCGTGGAGGGCTGGTTCTCGTTATGGGAGGCTTTTGAAATAGCAAAGTAATAATTTGCAAAGTAAGGCCCGTGAACTGCTTGGTTTAGCAAATCATGACTTTAGTAAATAATATTCGAAGCTGGCGTCAAAGGCCTGGTTAAACAGGAAGTAGCCCTGCCTACCAGAGCCAAAGCTGCCAGCCTTCCCGTCTGAACCTCCGCCTTGCCCCTGCCACATGTATGTTCATTCTTAGAACCTCCCTGAAGAATCATTATCCTCAAAATCACAAGAGCCCCTATTAATTAGGGCCTACCTTGGGCTAAGGACCGTTTGGATTTTTCTGTATAATAACCCACCTGAGTTCACTGTGCTTTCTTCTCTATACTATGCCATCCCAAAAGGCCGAGTCTCTTCTGCTGGTGTCTCTGAAGCAAGCCTTCTTTTGGAAAGTAAGATGTCCTAGAATTCCTGAATTTGCTTTTTCTTATCCATATTTAATACCTCTACCAACACACCCAAAATACCATGGTTTGCTAGAGAGAATGTAGCATTTAATGGCAGACAGACCTGGGTTTGATTCTTAGCTCAGGAGCTTACTTGCTCTGTGACGAGAACAAGTCATCAGCCTCAGTTTCCGCATCTGTACAGAGGGAGGCCTCCTCTCCTCTCCCGTTCCCCTTCCTGTGCACCTCCTTTTTTTCATCTCTGCTTCCTCTTCATCCTATTTAGAATCATAATGACCTTTCTCACAATGCTGTTAGGAAGATCAAATGAGGTGACAGATGTGAAAGGCGTTCATAAAGTCTAAGCGATGACTTGGATGGCATTGATAATGACAGTAGTTAGTAGTACCTTTTTGACCTCACAGATGTATTAGCTTCCGCCTCCAGGCAGAGGATGGAGACGGGAGCCTCGTTCTGTTTTGTTTTTTAAAATTAATTAATTTATTCTTTAATTCTTTAATGTCACCACATATTTACATGTTTGACTCCTTTAACCCCATCTACCTCCCTCCTCCTCCCTCCCGCCCTACCCCCTGGTAACCGCTAGTCTGTAGTTCATGTCCATGAGCCTCTGTTTGTCCTGTTCGTTTGTTGCTTTTAGGTTTATATCCTACATATAAGTGATATGCCTCGTTCTGTTTTATCACTCAGTCATTGTGCCTACATCCCAGGCTCTCTGAGTCTGAAGGAGAACGCATCTGGAGCCTTGGATCTCAACCTCATTTCCACGTGACACACATGATGGTTGAAATCAATGCAAGACACACTCACCTGGACACTTCTAGGTGCATGACTACCAGCTATAGTTCTACTTCCTTTTTTTCCTGCCCCCCCCAAAGCAATATTTATATGCAAATGAATGTGAGGGGCATTGTCGTAAAATCATCTAGATCACTTGTTCTCAACATGTGGTCCTCAGACTAGCAGCAGTATGAATATCTGGAAACTTGTTGGAAACTAAATTCTCAAGCCCCACCACAGACTTTAATGAATTAGTAACTCTGGGTGTGGGACCTAGCTAGCCATCTGTGTTTTAACAAGAACCTCCCGCTAGGTGATTTTGACGCAGGAGAACATTCGAGGACCATTGATTTAGAATATCTAAAAAGCCAAACATTATAAAGATAAATTTTTTATCTTTACTGTTTCTGACTAATAACTTCTGACTACCCAACCGAGTTGGTCATAGCGCCATCAGTGAGAACTGTACTGGGTCACAAAGCAGGCTCCACGAAGTCACTAGGAGGAGCCAGGTGGCCTGTGGCTGCAAGTAATAGTAACTTTAAGCCAAATCGATTTAAACAATAAGGAAATTATTATCTCGTGTTACCGGAAGCCCAGATGTCGGGTGGCTCCGAATGGGACACGTCGGAGATCCAGCTCTGGTTCCATGATGCCCTTGTTTCTGCTCCCACCGCGGTGCCAGTTCCTTCTTCAGGTCGGTAGCAAGATGGCAGCCTAGTGCTCAACACGAGATGACTGCAGGGCTTCTTCTAAGCCGTATATTCAGACGTGTTCAAGAGAGGAAACGGACTCCCTCATATGAGTGTGTAATGCCTGCCTCCCTAAACTCACCGAGCATCGCAGATCCTCACTGCAGCTCTCTGGAGCCTCTGCTGCCATCATTCTTGTGTACATGAAAAAAACTGAGGCCCAGAAAAGCTGTAAAACTGGCCCAGGTTTATACACCAGTGAGGTACCTGCGAGCTGAGGTGGAACGTGGAACGGGAATGTGGAGGTGATGGGCATGAGCCTTACACAGATTCCTGAAGACCGAGTTTGCAGAAAGACAGAACATATCAGACCATTAGATAAGTGTGAACAAAAATACTGCTTGGGGAGGTGCCAAGAATAGTAAGAGAGGAATGATTCTGGCCTGGGAGTTTATTCACTCATGTGAACATTCAATTCATTTTACAATATCTTAAATTTACACTAGTCCCAGTACTGTGCTAGGTCCTAGGAAAGTTGTGGTCCAGGTGGGGAGGTTTGGAGGGGAACTTTTCCTCGGAACTTTTGCGTTTCAGACCAGCAGGCTGCCCACCTTCTTCTCTCCTGGCCAATAATGATGGAATGCGGACACCACTGACACATTCATTAGCATTTTAGTTCAGTAGAAAAGTCTGGCTTGGGTCTAATTACAGACTCTGCTTTGGTCCTTCTGTGTGACCTCAGACAAGTTACTTTTCTTTCTGTGCTTATTTCTCTGGGGGAAAAAAAAAGATTCACTTCAATGGTTTCGAAGGGCCCGGGCTCTGCCTCTGAGGATGTCAGGTGACAATACTCCAACTCTGCATTTGAGGAGACAAATGCTTAAGTGCCTAGATTGCTGTTGGTTCTGATCCCAACACTATTATTCACCATCTGTGTTAGTTTAGATATGATCATTGACCTTGCACCTCCATTTCTTCAAGTGCAAAATGAACATAGTAATTTCAACTTGGTGCATTTCTGTGAGGGTTAAAGAGATCATGCACCAAGCACAGTACCCGGCTTATAGCATGTGCACATGCCGTGGGCTATGTTTTTCTCAACACCATCTCCCCAGATGTATCCCCAGGGTTCCTCTAGGCCCAACAGTTCTTTTAATAGATGAGAGAACGGGCATCCGGAGAAGGCAGGTGAGTCATAAAAGGAGTCAGAGTACAGCCCAAGTTCAATCCCAGGTTCCTTTCCTCTCCAGAGAATATAAGAATCACTGAGTCCCTCTCTCCCCTGTGGTACTTGGCTGTCCCCAGGAGGCAAGTGGAAACCTCGAGGCAATGCAGTAAGTCATCACCTCTTTATAGAGTGGAAATTATTCTGAAAGGGTAATTGAACTCCTCCTGCCTGACTCTCTGGAGCCTAGAGATGGCTACTGCTGTTCCTTCCTACCCTCTTCCCACCTTCTCCCAACTTGATACCAGTTCTTTCCTCCTTCTGGCTGCTGATAGCTGGTCTGGAGCATGGGTGCTCTGCTGCCTGCTTGCAGCCAAGGGCCAGTGCTCTGGTTTGTCTATAGGACGGCCCTGGCAAGCCTGTGTCTGGGTGGAGAACACATGGGAAATTACTCCTAACACCTCCATCTCCTGTGGCGCCTCACCTAAACAACAGAATCCCAATGACACCCACTCCCCTGTGTGTACTTGGAAGTGAAGAGGAGTGAGAATTGGAAATATAAGTTGGTGGCACAGAAAGAACTTTGGATTTGAGTCTGAAAGCTCAGCTTGCCAGTCCCACCTCTGTCACTTCCCAGCTGAAGGGCTTCGGAGCTGTTTCTCTACCTCCCCAGGCGTCAGTTGATTCATGCATAAAATGGGAACCAGAATGCCAACCTGGCTAGCCTCTTGGTGTTTTGTGAGGAACTATGAGTTAAGTCATTCAATTCATTCAATACACTCTTATTGAGCACCTACTATGCACCAAACACTGTTCTAGAAGCTGAAGATACAGCACTGAACAAAACAAAACACCTCCTGTCACGGAGCTGCTGTTCCAGTGGAGGAATGGTCATAAAATGATAGATGTGCAATAGGAAGTCAAACCATAAATAGGAGCCTGAAAGGAAGAAAAAAGTGGGTATATGGATAGAGGCTGAGGGATGTCATTTTCGTTACGGTGGTCAGGGGATGCCTCTCTGAAGACATGACTTCAGAGTCTCTGAAGTGGAGTCATCCAGGGGAGACCAGAAGGGGCCCCAGCTGCAGTGGTAGGGGGCCCTGGGTCACTTGGGTCTTATAGACAGACCATGGTAAGCAGTGGATGGGTGTGAAACGCCATGTTCTCTGTGAAGTTCTCGCCGGTACTCACTTCTTTGTACACTGGAACCAACATGTTTCCTGCATGGAGCGCAAGCATTGGGCCAGACAATGTATGTCTCGTTCAATGCTTAAAACCTTCGATCAAAGTGAGAGTGCTCATTCCCATTTACACCAAGGACTGTGAAGGCAGGAAGTCCCAAGGTGGTGCTTTGGTGTTGCGGCAGATTCCTTGGTTGTCCCTTGCCTTTTTTTTTTTTTTTTCAAATTTTGATAACCATCCATATTTGTTTGCATCCATTGGCTGACCAGAGAGGGAGAGATGGAAACAGGGAAGCAAGTTAGGTGTCAGGTTAAAGCTGGGCTGGAGCCACCACAGTGTCCCCAGAGCAGAGACTCCATGTCCAGATGGCTCCATTCATCAACAGCCTCAAGGAGATTAAAGGAATGAATAGACTGCGAGACACTGGAAAACACAGAATGAGAAGTCAGAGAGCTGCTTTCAGCCTTGGCTGGTGCTTCCTGTGATGTGA
Organism: Pteropus alecto; assembly: GCF_000325575.1. Lineage (NCBI taxonomy): Eukaryota > Metazoa > Chordata > Mammalia > Chiroptera > Pteropodidae > Pteropus > Pteropus alecto. The sequence goes on from NW_006440132.1 coordinate 4,629,446, forward strand.
CTTGAGTCAAATCACTTCTCCTTGCTGGGTACTGATGCCTTATGTACAAATTAGGATCCAATGTGCTAGGATGGTCGGTAGTGAATATGGAAAGCATTTTAATCATCTTCAGAGGATGGGAAGGTATCTCTGACCTCTACCTTTTCCTCATAAAAAACTCAAATCTCAGCTACACGATTTGTTGTATGACTTTGGGCAAATGACTGCACCACTGTGAGCCTTGATATCTTCATCTGTAAATGTGGGGAAATAGCTCTTAGAATGCTTGTAAAGCTAAAATGAGTTAAAGTACATGAATACTAGGCATAGTACCTAACAGATTGTAAATGCTATAATAATAATTATTATTTTTATAATTATTATTATGTAATAAGTAATTCATATTATTATTATTATTTGCGATAGCAAGGCAATGATTAGAGATGTGTTTCACTTTCAAGGATTACTATAAACATCAGAAATGATTAAGTGCTTAATAAACACTAGTTATTCTTCTGTTATACTTAAAATGAAATGACGTGTCTCCTTAGACCCCAGCAGCCCAGCCTGGTCTCTCTCTCTCTTCTGACCTTCTCTGTCCTCTCTCTTGCGCTCCTCTCTGCCCTGGCCTTGGCCGAGCTCCCTTCCAGGAATGCACAGATTTAGCAGTGAAGAATGCTGCCACATTTAAGAGCTCAGAATTCCAATTGTAGGCATCATAGATATGTATTAACCAGTGATCAAGTGTCTTGTTCTAATAAACCAGAACATTAGGACACTTTTCAGATACATAGAAGGAAAGTATCCTAAGGAAGGGATTTTTTTTTTTTCGTCTAATTTGCACAGAAACACCATACAGAGCAGTGACTCTGAGCTTTAGTCTTCCAATCTGTGAAATGAAGCCTCAAACAGGTGAAGCTTCAGGCTCCCCTTGACTTTGGGTCTTTGAAGGTTCAGATGTGAGCACTGTTTGACAACCTGTGCTCATGAAATCAGTGTGTGTGACCATGGAGAGAGGAACTGTGATATGGACTCTGACCCCTTGGAGACCTATGGGCCCCTGGAGCCTCTGCCTTGCACGCAGGTACCCGCAAACTGGAGACGATAATCCTACCCCACTTACCTCCCAGGGTTATTTTGAAAATCAAATGGGAGTTCTTTGTAAACCCAGATGAGCTGTACAAATTAGAGAGATTACTTATGTACACACAGATACTCACAATGTGAATATTTATGTGTGTAAGTGTGTGTGTGTAAATATATGTGTATACATATATCTTTTATATATGTATACTTTATATATATATTGCATATATGTAAAGCTGTAAGCTCACAGGGGTAGGTATGAATCAGAAGCTTATAAATCATGTTTACTCATTCAGTGTAACCTAAGGCATGTATTAAACAGTAGGAAAAACTGACTAGCCAAATTTTCCAAGTTTAAAAACCCTCTTACAGCTTTCATTGTACATTGAAGAGAGAGCTTGTTTCCCCTTCTCTATTTAAAGGAAAATTTTAATATAAATGGGGAAACCAGGGAGTCATTTTACTAGAAAGTGAAAAAGAAAATCTGTGTGTGGGAGGGATAGATGAGGAGATTTGGATGAAAACTGTCATGAAAGTCACCCTGGCCCAATGCTCGAGGGTGTCCATTTGTGATGGAGGCCCTCCTGGCCTCTGAGCGTTCCTGGAAAGTCCTCTGAGCGTTCCTGGAAAGTCACCTCTGCCTGTGGGATTTAAGTGGGACCCCAAGTTTGTCCTCTAACCGGGCTATGGGGAAACGGGGCCTTCGGCTATCTTGGTTTTTGGTCCAAAACAAGAGGGAAGAAAGAGAGCAGCATCGCACTCTGGGCACAAGCACTGTCTCCTCTGTCTGGGGCACTGGGTCAGGCCGTGGAGAGAGGGATGAGGAGGAGCAGTATCCAGCCCTTGGGAGAGCCAGGATGTGTGCAGTGAAGACTGGGCATCGTCCTCTGTGCATCGCGCGGGGCCCGTTCTCACTGTCCAGCCCTCTTGTTGTCTACGTCTCTCTCTGCCTCTATCTCTCCTATTTCTGTGTGTCTTGCTATTGTCCATTCTCTTTTTGGATAATATCCTTCTTCACACCCTCCTTTCCCTCCTTCCTTCCTTCCTCTCTTCCTTCCTTTCTTTCTAACTACCTGTTTCTCTTTATCTTGGTCTCCTTCTGACTCGGTTTCTCTGTTTTAATCACTCCCTCTGTGTGTGTGTGTGTGTGTGTGTGTGTGTGTGTGTGTGTGTGTGTGTGTACACATCTATCTATGATTCTTTTTCTCTTTCTCTGCTTATATTTTTTTCTGTGGGTTTCTATTTCTATCTCACTCTGTCTTTGAGTAGTTCCTGGAAGTAGTTCTCTCCCTGACTCTGTCTTCCTCTGTTTCCTTCTATTATCTATTTCCTGTGTGCACGTGCTCACGCGTGCTCGCTCTCTCTCTCTCTCTCTCTCTCTCTCTCTCTCTCTCTCTCTCCTCCTCTCTCTCTCTCTCTCTTCTTTCTCATTTGGAAATCTATCCCTCTGCGCCACCTCCCAGATCCCACCTCCTCCTCAGTGATTCACCTCAGACTGATAGAATGGCATTGCTTGCACCACCAGAAAACCTGACTCATCCTTGCTGGCCTCCCCGCCCTCCTGGAGGCTCCCTGCCCTAGGGCCTGGGCACAGGGATGGAGTGAGGAGAGGGGTGCACTTGTGTGCATGTGCATCTGTCATGTGGCGGGGAAGTGGGTTGGGGGAATGGAATGACCTCAGGATCTCATTCTAATCCTCTTTGGTGCCTCAACGGGGCCCTCAGAGGCTACCTTTGAAACGTCTCGGTCGGTTTGGGTTCGAAGCTTGGTCCCACCCCGGGAGTGAGGAGAAGAAAGACAAATGGAGGCTCCCTTATCTACTGAAGATACCCCTGCTATCTGCTAACTGCAGCCTTTGAGGTTTATATTCGGGAAAGGGAGGTAAGCTGCGAGCATTCAGCAGTTTTTAATCTCTGAGCACATAGTTCGTGCAGTCCTGGTTTGGGAGGGGCATGAGGTGCTAAATTCACAAGGATAATTCACTTTCCCTGAATTGTTGAATTTCTCCTCTCCACTTACGCTGTATGGATTGTTTCATGAATTGGTATTTTTCATAATAACAGTAATAACAACAATAAAGCTGCCATTTATTGGATGTTTCCCATGGGCCGAGCACTGTACTAAGTGCTGCGTACATTGTCTAAGAGAATTCTCAGTATGATTCCATCGATTCCGTTAGATGGGCATTTTCACATCCATTCTACAGATGAGGAAGTGAGCGTTAGGGAGATACAGTAACTTGCTTAGAAGAGTCATTTAGCGAAGGCCAGGATTTAAACCCAAGACTGAGCACAATATTGCCTTTTCTGCTACTTTTTCTCTGCAAATGGGATTTCGTGCTGGTGTCTCAATACATGTAATTGTTTAAATCAGTAAACATGTGGAGGGCTCAGTGCGGGTGAGTAACCTCATTAGGCACTAAAGTGGGTGGCTGTCAAGGTGGGCTCAGAGTCTGAATCAGGAGATTGGATCAAGGAGAGTGCTTGATGTACCTTCTTTCCATCAGGGCCATTTGCTTTGGCAGAAAAATGAACCATTATGTACAGAGTCTCACAGGGGCACAGCTTATGTGCCCCGTCTCTGGATTCAGTTCCCCTTCTCACAAAATCTACTGGCCTCATGGGACACAGTTAAAAGATGGTGCACAAGGAAACCCTAGCCCATCCCTCCTCTCGTGGGCCAACTTCCAGCCAAGAATGAAGCCATGCTCCTTCATCAACCTGCTCATTCCACACACCCAGGTACAGGGTTCAGGTGACAAATAAGACAGGCCAGTTCCCTTTCCATAAGTCGTTCCGGTCCGCAGAGGAGGGGGACCCTACATAGGTGACCTCAGGGCAATGGATTAAGGACCCCAGAGGTGGGAAGGAAGCAAGGGCACTGTGGGAACCCAGCAGAGGGAACTGACCCTTACTGGTTGAAAAGGCGCCCAAGCAAAAACTCAGAGGAGGAGCATGTTTACGAAGCCACCTTCCCAGCCTTCCCCCACCCCCATGCATTCAGTACATCTTGGCGAATGGCTGCTGTGTCCTCCACACTCTGGCAGACACTGGGGAGACCACAAACATGATGGAGCATAGTGAGCACCCGAACTCATGGAGCTAGCATCGTAGTAATCAAATGACAATAAAGAGGTAAGTAAAACAAGTGTAGTAATTGTAGGTTGTCATTAGTTCCCAGAAGAAAATCAGGAGTTCTGTGATGAGGAGTATTTGGGAGTAGCAGTGTGGGCCTGCTCTAGACAGGCTGGTTCCGAGGGCTCTGAGGAGGTAGAGCTTCAGCTGAAGTGGAGGGCTTGACACCAGCATACCTCAGTACTTCGCAAAGGATGGCATCTTCTTCCTCCCGGTAACTCCAGAGGCACTTCTCTGACATTTCATCATCTTACCTGGCTCTCTGTGGATTGCCCTTCACAGCCATCTCTTACATAGGTATCATGCTTTCCAGATTATAAAGTACTTTCATATATATATATAAATTTTTTTTTTTTTGGACTCAATTTAATTCACTCCCCATGACCGCCCCTTGCAGAGCAGATACTGACATCCTCATTTTAGAGGCAAGGAGATGGAGCCCCACGGAGACAGAGCAATTAGGAAGTGTGTGCTGTGGTGGAAAAAAACACAAAACAAAAAACCACAGGCTCTGGGATCGGATCAACCTGGGGTTCCAGTCCTAGCTTCGCTATGTATTAGCTGTGTCGTTGGGCAACCTGCCCCGACTCTCTGAGCCTCTTCTCTTCCTGAGAAAATGAGAATAATAGCCCCAGCTCTGCCAGGTTGTGTGCTGTTTCGTCACATTCGCGGTCAGAGAGCCGATCCGGGCCCACCGTCCGCGCACGCGCCGTCTGCCGTTTTGCGCAGAGGGAGACGTTGAAGGAAGCGTTCAGGCCAGAGGAAGTTGGAAGTGTTAGGGGAACGGAGCGTCTGATGAGAAGCACATTTTGTACAGTTGGTTCTTTCCACTTCGCAATAGTGTAACACTTAGGATCGAGATTTTTAAAAAGGAAAGAAAGGAAAGAAAACTCTCTGGATGAGAGCTGCAACGATGGCGATAAACACACACCCTGGCCCTCCGAGAGTGATGCCAGAGGGGCCGGGAGGCTGAAAGTGGGGTTCAGCTGACTCTCCTGATCCTTCCTCCTCTGCCGTAGTCCCATCCCCAGCTGGGCTGTCTTCACACATTAGCAAGTAGCAACATTTGTCCTCAAGCTGGTGAGGGCTTTTATGGCTCCAGGGAATCCGACCTTAGGAAAGAGCAGGCTCTCTTAGCCAAGTGCATATTAATACTGAGGTCAATATTATTAAATTCTGTATTAGTAGCAAGTTGCAGGACACCAGTGGGCCGTTCATAAAAACAACCAGTCCAGTTCTGCTTGGCTCAGCTTGAGCGCCACAGGGAAGGGGCCGTGCACTGTGTCCGCAGTGGGCGGTCCTTTCCCTGGCACCTCGCGGGTGTCCAGTAACTGCTTGTGGACAGTTTCAACAACGGGGCTGACAGGTCTGTCCTAGACCTCAGTGAAGAAGGCAGGTAGATTGCTCTTTTAGTAAATTATTTAAAGGCAGAGATTGAGTCTTTGTAGCAGATCCTACCAGGGCGGTGCCATGTCCTCTTGGCCCACGGCTACTTCAAGGACAGCTGTGGTGATCAGTTCTGTCTACAGCCAGGCTCACTTTGTGCTGCCAGGGACCTCAAATGCACACTTCCGTTTTCTGGCCCCCAGCCTTGTACAAGGCTGAGGGGGCTCCCTATGCTGTGTACTAGCACAATTTAAAAAAAAAAAAGTGGGGGAAATTCACTCTCCCAGAGAGACTCTCAACCTGTGGTCATCAGGAATCAGGGGACACATGCTTTAGCTCCCCAACTTTCAGCCGAACAATTCTGGGAAACATCCCATTCACTTCTTAGAAGGTCCCTATAGAACAGAGCCCCCATTACTCACAGCAGCAAACTTAATAATGCACCTTTAGATTGACTTTTCCTCTTCCCTAAATCATTCTGCCCATTCCCCATGCCTGCTTCTTTGTAGAATCGCCTCCCAAGTAAACTATCTGCACCCAAGCTCTTCTCTTAGGCTCTGCTTTCCAGAGAATGCAGACTAAGGCATTCTTTGTGTTGTTCCCAAACATCAGCTTGGTTTATAGTACACAGTAAATACGTACACTCCATAGACAAATATTTATGGAGAACCTGCTGTGTACAGTAGGCACCATGGTAAGTGACCAAAGCCCCTTCTTCACGGGGCTTACAGTGGGAGACACAGACAATATTGTAATTCAGCAATATATGGGAGAACGAGATAAGTTTAATGAAAAGAATAAAGTAGGGAGAAGGGACAGAGTGATTAGATTAGAATGAGTTAGCTAGAGAAAGCCCTTCTAAGGAAATGACATTCAAGCTGTGATCTGGGTAAAGAGAGGGAGCGAACCATGCACAGATATGGGGAGGAGCTCGCCAGGGAGGCAGACCCTGGGGTAAGAATGTGCTTGGCATGTTGGGGGGTGGTGGGGCGGTGCCAGAATGGCTGGAGTGAGCAAGCGAGGAAGAGAGCAGGGTGATGAGGTCAGAAGATGGGGCCACAGGAAGCAGGATACTGGAAATGCCCAGAGCTTTTTGTTCAGGAATAGACTCTTTGTGTCCCTTGCCCTGCGTAGTGTTTTATGATGGGAAAGGCTCAGGTTTTGGAGGCTGACAGCTCTGGATTTGAAGCCAACCTTGTTATTTAGATGGAGTGTGACCTTGGGAAAGACCTGTGAACATTTTTTATTTTCTATGTATAAAATGGAAATCATAAAACATACCTCCCAGGATTTGTATCTGGTAGGACTCCTAGTTGCAAGTAACAGAAAACAAATGGAAACTAGCTTTGGCAAAAAAAAAAAAAAAAAA
>NW_006440132.1:4636555-4657099 GCF_000325575.1 Pteropus alecto
TCTATCTCTGGAGGAGAGAGGAGGCCTTAGTACCACCTCAATCATGTTGACTGAAATTTGAAGAGAGATGGTTTCCCAGTGGGAAACCGGAGTGCTATTAGTAGGAGGATAGGTTTCGAGCAGGTAAGACCAACAGATGTCCACTCGAGGACTGGCATGGGGATGAGCCAGAAGTCCCTTGGCACAATGCCTGACACATAGATGCTCTCAGTAGATATTTGCAAGACCACCGATGTCTTTCTGAGAGGGCTCATTTTCCTGAGAGCCCCTTCTCTCCTGTACTGTGGGAGCCTAGTGCACTTCCGAAAGAGTTCACACAGGAGGCAGGCTGGCTTTCCTAAAGCAGAGTTCGGATGCCAGGCTCTGGTGTTGGGAAGATGGAGTGGATCAGACTTCAACCACTGAAGTTCAGTTTCAAAGAATTCGACAGATATCTTGTAGCCCAGCCTTATGCTGGGTTCTGGTGCCACAGAGGTGACCGAAACACAGCTACTGCTGAAAGCATCTCACAGTCTGCAGGTCAATGTGCAGCAGGAAGAAGCACAGTCTTCGGATCTCAAATCCTGGTTCTAGCCTTTACCTTTCCCAGGAGGATCTGGTTAGGAAAGTTGTTTAACCTTCCTTGAACCTATCTTTTTTATTCGTAAACGCTCAATTAACCTAACTCATTAGGTTGAATTGACTATTAATAGAGACAGGGTTGGTTTGAATGTTTAATCAAGACAATATAAGTAAAACTTATAGTCAAGACTTATAGTCAAAACTTATAGTCACTGCTAATGCCATATAATAAGAGTTAAATAAACATCTCCTTTCCCTTTTCATTCTTCTATTTTCTTTCCTTGCTTCTTCCCTCCCTTCCTTCTTTTCTTCCTTCTTTTTAAAATTACCTCCTTTTGCCAAAAAAAAAAAAAGTGGGGAGGGTTCTAAGGAGTTAGGAATCATCCACATCCACTGTATCTAAAAGCAGCTGACTTTGACCACTAAAAATTTATGAGACAAATCGATGAGACCTGATGGGAGAGAGGTTACAAGCGTGCAGGGGCACAGACATCGGTAGGCCACCCCTGTAGCAGGTGTACCACGTATGTTATCGTGTTCCTTCCCTGCCCAGTTCGCTGACGACCATGTACTTTTCAGATGAAGCAACAGTCTCTGAGAGTTTAATCATCCATTCGTAGATAATATAGTTCATAAAGTGGTGGAGTCTGGCTTCCAAACCGGGTCTCTTCTGCCCCCGCCAAACCAACCCCCTCCCCCCTGCCTCGCTCTGTCATTATGATAAAGGTGATTACCAACACTCGATGTTTTTTTTTTTTCCCATTTAAAATAGCATCATGTTTTGAAAGAAATGTATCAACTGCAGCTGATAGGTGTGAGGCCCTCCAAGATGCGTTTTGTCACTGACAAGGTCTCAGAATGAATTCCTTCATTTGCGCAGGTAAAGGAAAGGTGGGGTAATACAGAGTCCAGCTTCTCCCCGGGCACCACAGCAGGGAGCATCTGCAGTTTAGAGAGAGGTGGGCCCAGGGTGGCCTCTAAATCCCCTTGGCTTTTCCTGAAAAGAGTGTGGAGTCCTGAGCCGGGGACCTTTCCCCCCACCTGGGCTAACTCACTCACTGCTCCCGCCCCTTCCATTTTGGAATTTCTTTGCTGCTTTTTTTCCCAACCTGTTTTCAATTTGCTCTTGTGGCCGGCTTTGACTGTGACCTCGATCAGAAAGGAGAGGGTGAGGGGAGAAAGAGAGAGAGAAGGAAAGAGGATGAAGAGGATTGAGGGAGTGATGAAAGGGGCAGGAGAGAGAGAACTGAGGTAGGGGGTGGGGCCTTTTGCAAAATCGCTCTGTGCTTTGTTGGGTCGGCTCTGAAGCTTCAGCAGAATTGTGATTGACCTTTTCTGTGGCTCATAATGAGAGCAAGGCTCGAGTCTGAGTGGATAAAGAAATGTGTGGGGGTCTGGCCTGAGCCCACTCGGGTTACAGCCCCAGAAGAGCCATAATGGGGAACAGGCACATTCCTGTACAGCGACTCCCAACTCCCTATCTGTTTTCAAGGAAAGAAAAACAGGAAAAGAATGTTAGAGTCTTGGACGGGCATGGGTGAGGCAGCAGCAGCAACCCAGATCCGGGAGGGTTCTCCCATAGCAGTGAACCAGGGAGGAGGGGACAGAGGTAGCCTAAGCAGAGTGTCCTAGTTTAAGGCACATGGACTTCAGAGGCAAAAGAGCTATGTTGTTCTGGATTCTGCCCCAGAGTTGTTACTGAGGCTTGAATGGGGGTGCAACATTCCTGAGACTCTGTATTTCTATCAGGGAATGTGGCAGGGTTTTAGGATTCAAACATTTTGAGCAATAAAACAAGCTTTTTAAAACAGTTTTTTCCCCAACCTAAATAAAACGTGGACCATCAGTATATAAAATAGATCAAAGCGGAGTGGGTCTGGTTGAAGGTTAGTTGTGGGTGTAGAGCAGACAGACTTGCCATTCCTTCTTACCCCTGGAGTTCTGGATATTCTTATTTACAAGTCACTGTTAGACTATATTACATATTGGAAACCTCTGAATCCCTTCTGTCCTCCTGGGCTTTCCATCTTTCTCAGAGATTCCAAGTTTAAGAAGATGGCATGGTGGAAGCATGTGCCTAGCACAGTGCCTGGCACATACTAAATGCCCAGGAAATAGAGTTCAAATTCATGTTTAATAAAGTTGGTCAGAAACTGAGAAGCAAGGGCTCCTGGGTGATTTTGGAAGGTCTTCAGTTCTCAATGATTTTATCTCCTAGGCTGGCTGATATGAATGATCTCATTAGCTATAGGAGTTAAGAGATCAAGCTTTTGTTCCTCTCACTTTGCATATGACCACTTTCCTTCTCTGGGCTTCGATTTTGCCACCTGGAAAAAGGAGTAGGCTGGACAAAAAAAAAATAATCTCTAAGGGTCCTTATCTCTCTCCTCGGTTATAACAACAATAATAACAAAAACCATAATGACAGTTGATTTATCTTTTGAGTTCTTACTCTATGCCAGAGATTCTGCTAATTGGCTTGTAAACAGTATATACTATATTTTATATGATATTCACAACAACACTGTAAGTTAGATACTATTATCATACCCATTTTACATATGAGAAAATAGAATCCATCCAAAGCAAGCTGTAAGTGGAGGTGTACCAGGATTTAATCCTAGGCAGTTTAAACTCAGAGCCCAGCTTCTTAACCACCGCACTATACCACCGTTCAGTCAGTTGTACCTCTGCCAAACACGGAGTATGTGATATTCTGGAACCACAATACACGTGTCGAATTGCATTGACTTGCGTTTGTGCACTGAGAAGCCCCCAGGCCTTTCTTATCCCCCTCCGCCAGGTGAGGAAGGGCAGTGAGAGGCTACTTCATTCACCCACCTCCATCGAGGTTGCATGTAAACCTTCTGGAATGGAGAGCCAAGAAAAGCAATATTACCATTTACTTTATGGGTCCGGTCCGTTCTTATATTTAACAGCCATTCCTATTGTCAGATTACAAGGTGTACAGGGTCGGGGACCATTTCTTTTATTGTTTCATTCCCTAAGCCCATAGACCTAAGAGAGTGGCATGCATTCAGTCACAAATTGAACAGAATTGAGAAAGCTTGCTTTCTAACACTATCATTTTTTTAAACTTTCTCTAGGAGGCAGCATAGTATAAAAGAAAAGGTATGGCTTTGGAGTTAGGAGGATATGAGTTCAAATCTCACCTCTGTCTCTTCCTAAATTCCTGAATTTAACCTCAGCTTTACCATGGAGATGCTAAAATTTAACTCATTAGAATTAAATTCTATGCAGATTAAATGGGGGAAAAAAAGTTTGGTACCGTATGTCAGTTTCCTTCCTTTTACTTCTTTTCATTTGAAGGTCTTTACGTATGGATAGTCCCAGATCGAATTGGACCCAGGCTATCCTTATAATGTCCTTGATATGACTGGTCATATACCCCACATTATCCAGTTTCTTCACTTGAACTACACCTATAAACCTTAGAACTGCGTGCCGATATTTCTGGGGCTTTTATCCATGGTCTAAATTGTTCTGAAATGCATGGAAATGTCTGGGAAGCTATGCCCATTTGAAAATTAATGTCAACCATCTTTTGGCTTGAAGACAATTAATTAGTACAGGCCACAAGCTTACTGAATTCCCTTGTGAAGGGCCAACTCTCTCACTGGCTATCTGGAAACAAATTGAAAAGCAGACAGACATGGATCCAAGCTCAAAGAAAACAAATGGGAGCAGCCAGACATAGAATCCTGAGAAACCAAGAGAAACAAAGCCCTCGCTCCATTCAGTGAATAATCCCATGCCCCCCCACCCACCCAGCTTTTTTCATGTTTCACCCCATACATTGCTGTGCTTCGGTACCTTTTGGAAAGAGACACACTGTTGATTTGTGATTTTATTGTGAAAGAAAGAGGCCTACAGAAGACATAGGGGATGCCAAAATCTGTGATGAAATGGATTGCATTTACCTCTTTATTTTTTAGCAAAACTTCTGGTTCTAGACAAAGAATTTCTTCCTAGTTCCAGCTTTTCTTTCTAGAGTCCAAACTAATAAAAGAGTTATTGGTCCCTTGTTACAGAAAGGAAAACTGAGACTTTGAGAGGTTAAGGGACTTGCAATAAATGGTGGAAATAGAATTCGGTCCCAAGTCTGTCTGGCAATAGCCGCTGAACATGCATGTCACCGACAGCCTCATCCAGACACTCCCTCTGGCATGTGCATATCAAGGCTAGGAACTGTCTGTTGTCCTTTTAAAAAGTGAGAAACAAAAACACTACCCATCATATCTGCTGTATTGGACCACAGGGACCAATATGTTATAGAACTGTTGTTCACCTGAATCCCAGCCATCCAGACAGTTCAGTCGGACAAGTGTTACATGATTCGCTTGTGGGTAAAGAATGAACTTTTCTTTGAAAGACTAACAGGAAGCCACCTGCATATTCTGCCCACCCAGTTCCCTGGGAGAGAAGTGCCATGTGGCTTCTCTGGGTCTCAGTCTTCTCAGACAGTTGGCCAGCATTATTGTCTCATGATGGTTCCATTATACTGGATTATCCTTAAGCCCAAGTAGAGAAGATATAGTCGAATAGATGTCCTCCTTTTGTTTGTTACTAACAATATAAGCAAGTGGAAAATGTGAGACACTCCATATCAGGCATTATGGAGAACAAGGAATCAACAGTTGGGAGGTGTCATATCATCTCATAGTGTGTGGCATAAAATACCTCACATGCCTGTTTTGCTCCTAAATCATCCAATTTTAGAATTGGAAGGGAACTCAGAGACCATTTAGTCTGGCTCATTTACCTGATCTATTTTTAAGTATTTTTTATTGATTGTTTTCCTCATTACAAAAGCAGTATGTATTCATTGTAGATAATTTAAAAAAATAGAGATAAGCAAAAGTAAGAGAGGAAAAATACCCATTATCTCACTTTCCAGACAAAGCCATTACTATGCATTTGCTATATTTTTTCCTTCTCTTTCTAAATAGGTACACATGTAAAATTTCCACCCAAAATTAGATTATTCTCTAATAGTGTAACCTGTTTATAAACTTAATATGTCATGAATATCCTGTCATATAACTTCATATTTTTTCACAGTATCCTTTTTAATGGCTATAAAATATTCCATTGCATCATTAAAGTATAATTGATATTGCTGTTTCTATATTATTGAACATTTAGTTTCTAAATTTTTGCAAGTTTAAATAGTGCTACAATGCCTGTCCTCATGATTTAATCTTTGTGCACATCTGTACTTTTATTTAATTTTTTCAAAAATTCTAGTAGTGATATTCACACCTCCATTTTACAGAGGAGAAAACTAAGGCTCAGAGATGGGAATTTAGTTGCCTAAAGCTCTACAGCAAATTATTAACAGAGCTAAAACAGGACCTCGGGATTCCAAACATTCAATCCTTCTCTCTAGTCTTCATCTATTCTTCAATACTCCTCCCTAGTAAACTTCAGCCACTTTCTAAAATCTAAAGGTGACTCAGAAATCATGGAGTCCAGGGCACTTGTTCTTCCATTGTTCCTTTCTGTCCCATGCCCTTCATCACTAATCAGTCATGGAATTCTTACCTTCTTAGCTGGACCAGGTCTCTGTCCATCTCAACATAACACGCCATAAATCAGAGCCAGTGCATAAGAGTGACCACGTGGCATGAAACCTATTTTATATCCTCAGTTCAGCTCCTTCATTACACAAGGAAGGAAAATTCAATTCCAAGGCAGAATGGACTTGCTCAGGCAGTTAAGAGGAAGTCAGTGACAGTGAGAGGCCAGAACAGTTACTCTGAACAGAAAGCACTGTCTCCCTGTTGCCTCTTCATTCATTTTTATTGCATAATAATTTATCTCAATTGAGCCTTGCTATGATCTTACAAAGGTAGGTCTTAGCATCCCCATTTTACTGTTGAGAAAATTCAGGCATAGATTAAACAGTCACCAGAGCTGTATACTAACCTGTGTCATTTTCATATCTTGTGCTTATTCTGTCCACTAATCCTCCCTGATAATGGTTTTCAAATGCTTGATGGGTTTGGACAACAGCAAGAATGTCTACTCACCAAGGCCCAAGCTAGGAAGCTCATCTTTCTTTATCTCCTTCCAGGTGAATTCCTGAGTTTTGCCGACGACTTACTCTCTGGCCTGGGCACATCTTGTGTGGCAGCTGGTCGAAGCCATGGAGAGGTCCCTGAAGTCAGTATCTACTCCGTGATCTTCAAGTGTCTGGAGCCCGACGGTCTCTACAAGTAAGACGTGCTGGGTGCATGGGGAGTGCGAAGCAGACAGGACGGTTTTAAGTCTGAGAGGCAAGGCATGAATAATCTGGTCAGGCCAACCAAATGTTCCATAGGCCAGCCTGTGTGTGCATCTTGAGATGATAAGGTTTAGAAGTTTCCGTTGCAGATATGTGGCCATAGTGAATCATCCGTGGTTAATGCTGAAGGGCCCGGGGAGGCGAGAACTCAAAACCATGCCACTACTGGTGAGGGATCTGTAGCCCAGAGAGGGGAAGTGGCAAGTTAGCAAGGAGGGCTGTGACAAGAGTCCCTGCCTTGTGTTCTTTTCTCAGTTTCATGATATCGCCTCAAAAAAGCATTATATTAGTATATCTAAAGTATGCATTAAAAAATTTTTTAGTAATAGATTCAGCCAGTCCCTTAGAAATAGCACCATTATCACTTCTTCACAGAGTACATTAGAGTCATTGCATCGAAACTTCTAGAGCTGCAAAAGGAAGTCATTGTGAGACTCATCTATTAATCTCAGAGGGGAAAAGCACTTATTTTTCTTTTGTTTCCCATCTCAATGAGTGTTGCCACATCTGGATGCAGCCATCATAAACTATAGCGTAAGTTCTAGAGACCAGTTCTCTTCATGTACCCTAATTATGAAACTATAGACCACCTTTGTACCAACCCAGAAAGCTGCAGTTGTTAATAAGATGAACATTATTATCACAATGATTAGTTATTCAGCTCATTCAGTTTTTTTCTTTTATTCACTCACTCAGTGATCCATTCACATATCCATCTACTCAATCAATCATCCATTCCTCCATGCATCCCTCTCTTTCTTCCTCTTCTTTTAATCCATCCATGCGTCCCATTCATTCATCTATCTATTCGTGCATTTTATACTCCATCAATCATTCACTTATTTATTCATCGATTCTCCCATTCATTTGTATTTTTATTTACTCATTCCTCACTCCTTTACTTATTCACTTATTTACTTATCTGAGGATCGCCCATGTCTTGGTTCTGTGCTAGGGAATGCAAGTATGTATGTGACTGACACGAAGGTTCTAGCCCCAGATAACTTATAACCTAATGGTGGTATGAAAGGCCACAAATTGTGGATTCAAATCTGGCTGTGACATTTTTAGTCATGTGACCTTAAGTAAGTTGCTGTATCTGTGAACCTCAGTAAAGTAGAAATAATAAAACCTAGGTTGTAGAGTCACATGAGAACTAAACAAGAAACACAGTAGCAAAGTATCTTAAGTATGTGCTCAATAAATATTAGCTC
Source organism: Pteropus alecto (assembly GCF_000325575.1). Classification (NCBI taxonomy): domain Eukaryota; kingdom Metazoa; phylum Chordata; class Mammalia; order Chiroptera; family Pteropodidae; genus Pteropus; species Pteropus alecto. The sequence continues at coordinate 4,644,638 of NW_006440132.1, forward strand.
CTCTGCAATCCCTGAATCTCCCTTACCCCCAATACACATCCCATCCCCACTTCCCCTGGAAGACCAGGAAATTTTAAAGACCGTGGTGTTCTTTTGAACACTTGGTATATTCAGCCTCATTGGTGACACCCAACACATCCATGCACTAAAATCGAGGACATCACTGTAAGCTGGAAATCGAGTCTTCTGATTCTGATTCTTCCACTGACTGTCTCACAGATGTTGGGGCCCAAGTCTTATTTCACACAGAATGTCAAAACTCAGTCGGGGACAGTGAGAGCTCTAGGCATGGAATCCCCAAAGTATAATGGGCTTTCAGATCTCTCCCAGTGGGCCATCTGGTCAGACTCCACTGAGGTGGTAGCATTTGCTTCAGGCTTGAAATGACAACTTGGGATTTAAATCTTGAGAGAATGACTCTAAATCTTCTGAATTAGTGAGTGCTGACACCGACCCTTTGAGCTTTAGGGTCACTGCATCTGTAAAATATAAGTAGGTGACTAGAATAAGAGCTATAAGGCCCTAACTCTAAAAACTATGATTATATGAACAAAGTAGCATTTTTGAAAGATTTTTATGGTGTCTGGTTTCCTCAGTTGCTTATTAAGGGCATAGACCGGAGACAGCCCATAGACAGATCTGGGTTCAAATCTTTGCCCTGTGCTTTATCAACTGTGTGACACTGAATGAGCTTCTTAACCTTCTGAGCCTCTTTTTCCTCCTCTGTAAGAATTGGGATAATACAACATCTAGCTCACTGGGACCTGGAGAGGTTTTGATGGGATAATACACAAAAGCTCTATACGTGGTGATGAGCTTCCAGCAGGAGCACAAGAAGTGTCAACTATTATCACTATTGCTCTTGTTGCCCTTGTTATGATAATAAATATCAACTCCCTCCTCCTCTGTTCTCCAACTGCTGGGAGAGATAGCCTTTAGCAGAGAGGGACGCAGCCCTGGCAGGGGGTTCCTATCCACTGAGACTCAACTAGTGTGACATTGTAGGGACTTGGCGTTAGCCAGGCTGGACTCCTAGAGACCCAATATGTAGGAAGCGGTGAAATGTTTTATGGCATCCAAAAAGCAATTAACACTGAGAACTGAGCAATCAGCTGTCATCCTTTGAAAGTGATGGACATTTTCCTTAGCCTCTACTTTCCCTCCCTGCCTGATGCCCCCCACTGCAGCCCATTCCTGCCTCTAGAAGTAAGAACCTTTTTTCTTCTTCTGTCCTGAAAGCGTGCTTGTCATATGCTTGTTGTCCCTGACTCTGAGCACTTCTTTATTTTTTTTTATTTTTTTATTTTTGAAATTGATTGTCTTAATGGCCCTGGGATCTGGGCTGCTCTGACACGAAGCCAGGGTGTCATTTGGACCAGTCTCTCATCCCAATGGCGGCTCTCCTCCCGTGAAGTCTGACCGACTTGGTCTCAAGTTTTAAAATAGTTTCAGTGTCAGTTCTTAGGGTTTCTCCTTTTCTCCTTGCTCGTTCCTTACCAAAATTAGTTTTATTCCTCCCGGGGCCAAAGGGGCGTGTGTGGCAGCAGAATGAGCACAGGCTCTGGGGACAAGCTGAACGGGGGACACTTCCTGATTCCGCCCCGCACTCACAACCTGCCCTGGGGAAAGTCATTTTTTACCACTCTATGCAGTGGTTTCGTCCTCTGGAAAAAGGGGGCTGGTAATGGTTTCTATCCCATAGGGTTATAGAGAAGAGCATCAAGCGAGAAACTTCACAAACAGGGTGACCGAGAACGCCTGGCCTATAGGAGGCCCGCAGGAAATGTCAGTTACTTTCTTCTTCCTTCTTCAGTCATTGGTTGTCAGTGTCTCTTCCAGGGACAATCCTGGAGTTGCTATTCTCTGTGAGACAGGTTGGAATCCCACTAACCCGGGAGAGAATGACCATCCAGGATCTTTGGGGGAAAAATAAGATGAAAATTGAGCATGGGTCCAGAACCCCGTGTTTTAATGAAGTGCAGTCGGGCACTAAACCCCTCATCTGGGCTGTCAGGAGACACGGTGGAAGGATTCAGGGGGCACAGGTGTGGAGGATCAGCCTCTCAGGCAGGACCTCTGGATTCATATACCACTGCCGCCACTTCTGCCTCTGGGACCTTGGGCTAAACGTTCACGTCCGCTTTTTGTTCTGAAATTTCAGCATCTTCAAAACGAAGGGGCATCAGCTCAACCCCAGCTTGAGAGCTCCGGGGATGTGTCCTTTTGCCATGGGATTGCTTCTCGTTCGCTCTCTTCTCCTCCCGAGCTCCGTCCCTTCCGACTTTTCTAAGCCTCTCACTCCTGTTTTGCCCCTCTGCATCTCTGTCCATCTCTCCTTGCCTTTTATTCCCTCTCTGTGTGTTTTCTACGTAGCTCACGGGTTTTGTCTGTCTCTGCCATACCCCCAATTAGTCTTTCTTTTCCTTTCTATTTGTTATTCTCTTAATTTATGTTTCTGTGTCTCTCAGTTTCTCTGTCTTATTTCCTCTTTGAGTTTTGCTCTCGTGTCCCCCTTCTCTCCCCCTCCCCCCACCATCTGGCCCCCTTCCATCCCCACGCCCTCTCTCCACCCCACCTAGAAAAGCGAATTGCTTTTTCAGCCCCTCTGTCCATGTAATTTTACACAGCGCCACAGAGACCAATTGGAGGAGTGAAAGTCAAGGCTGATTTTCTGTCCTAAGCTCACCCTGGTGTAACAAAATAGAACCATCAGCACTCGACCCCTGTCTAAATTGAATTTCCTTGTTTGTTTCACTTGTTTTGCTTTCTGAATGAAAACAAACAAAGAGCAGTAGAGGGCGAGGGTCCGCAGAAGGTGTGACCGGGGGGCCAGCTCTTGCACCCTTGGGTTGTTGGCGCCTATGGGTGACCCTAAGCAGGAATCTCCTCTCAGGGTAGGAGGGTCAGGCCCGGCTGGGCTGGGCATCCGTAGTCCCTACCCTGGCCTGGCCAGAGGCCTAGACGCCCTTCTTGTTGCTGCTCCCCAGTTTCCTATTACCCAAGGTAATTAGCCTCTGTCTTGTCTTGGCCGCCTTGCCTTTTTCTAATCATGGATGACTGCCAAAGGGTCCTGAGCAAACACGCAGCAGCAGCCAGGCCTGATTCCTGGGGTGGGGGACTCATTCCCACATGTTCGGAGGCTTGCCCCAGGCCCGCCGTCACCCCCCTGGCCTCAGTTCTACGAAGGGAGTGCCAAGGGAACCTGGGTACTGCAGCCACGTGCCAAATCTCGCGGTGGGACCAGAGGTTCAGGGGGAGTGCTCCTTCTTAGCAGGGGTGGGTAGAGTGTGAGTAGAGGAGCAAAAGGAACACCAAGGCCCTGGAGAAGGGAAGGCATCGGGAAGAGAGAGCCTGAGGTCAGGATCAGACAGCAGTTTTCTCACTCGGTCCCACTGACACCTGGGGCCAGTTCCCTCCACCTCCTCTGGCCTTGATGTTCTCATCTGTGAAATGGAAAAGTTTAATCTCAGTGAGCTCAAAGACAGGTAAACTGAGGTAGGGGTGCAGACACCACGCCAAAGTCCCAAGCCTCTGTACCTGCTGGATAAATAGTAGTAGTAGTGACAATAATAATTTATTGAGCATTCACTACATGCCAGGAAACTTGTGGAGCATGTCACATGTGCTCTCTCATTTAATCCTCACCCTAACCCTATGTATCTGGTAGTGCTATTATCATCATCATCACCATCATCACTGTCATCATCATCATCATCTCCCATTTCTCAGATGAGAAAACTGAGGCTTAAAGTAGTAAACATTTTGCCCAAAGTCACATGTCAAGAAGAGGTAAAGCTGAGATTCATACCCACGCCGACTCTAACGCCCACCTTCCTTTCCCTGCCCCCCACGGACCGTCACTGTCCTGTCCACTGACACATGCGGAGTTGTCAGCAGTACCTGGTGAGACTGTGAGTGGAAGATTGGAAGAGGGCCTCCTTCCTGCAAGCAACCCCGTTTGCAATGGGAAAACCAACCGGGGATGGGAAGGCCCAGGTTGCAGCCTGCAGACCTGGGGAAGGCACTTCACACCTCATCTTTCTTGTCTGTAGAATGGAACGAATTAATCTCATCCATAAAATGGAGATGGTTAATGCACCTCCCCAAGTTGTTGCAAAGATTTAGTGGGAGAGCAGATGAGAAAGGGCTTTTACATTTTCATCATATGCACACGAAGGATTATTGCGACTCCTCTTTGTCAGAGAGCAGCAACCTGAGGTGCAATTGGACGTTTTGAATCCATGTGCCTCTCCCCGCTCCCTGCAGCACATGCGTAGTTTTCAATTAGGCCTTTGAAATCGGAAGTTGGCTCCAACACCTACCCATTCATTGGCCTCGGACAGATTTCTTAACCTCTCTGTTTCAGTTTTTTCATCTGTACAATAGCATTGTAACGACCTATTTCATAGGACGGTGAGGCTTCAATGGCCTGAAGCATGTAAAGAACACAAGGCAGTGTCTAACTCATCGTCAGTACTTGATAAATAGAGGGAGGGAGAGAGATAGCCCCAGTTATGACTGTCTGTGATTACATACTTTACCTAAGCAGTTGTGCCTGGGGCTGCCGCTGGACACTGCTTTGTTCTCAGCTTTCCAGTGGACAGCAAGTTAAGCCTTTGTCTCGGACACTGGCCCCTGTTCTCATGGCTCCCTGGGCACACTTGCTAGAAATGTACCAGTCTCTTTCTTCCTCAAGGTCTTTGCTTCTACTGTTCCCTTTCCCCAGGCGACCCTCTCCTGGCTCTTCCCATGATTGGTTCCTTGTTCATTTTCAGGTCCGTGATTAAATGCCATCTACTTAGAGAGGCCTCCTTGGACTACATTATCTATAGTAGATCCCTCCTGCGACACACAGAGACACACGAAGCCATGGAACTTACTAAAGCTGTATCGATTTAGTATCTGTTTACTTGTTAGTTGTCTGTTTTTTCTCATCAGACTGTCAGCTGCATAGAGCAGGCTCGGTGTCCGCCTTTTATATCGTGTATCCCTGGTGCCTAGAAAAGGGCCAGATGCCAGCAGAGAATCCAGTAAATAGTTGTTGAATGATTTGAACAAATTTCCAAGTCAGTGCTGAAATCTGGAGGCACTGCTCCCCTTCACTCACTCACACCTCCAACTCACCTTCTCACCATATTCTCAGAGGGCAGCCACTGCCTTCCAGGCCGTGGTCTAGTACCCTATCTCTAGATCTAGCTCTATCTCTCTGTGTCTCTATGTCTGTCTCTCTATCACTTATAAGTCAGATCTAATTTAATCTTCAAAACAGCTCTCTAAGGCCATTACTAGCATTTTTATCCAGCAAGTTAGGCTACTAAAACTCAGAGAGGTGAGACAGCTGAACAGAGACTCAAAACTCGTAAGTGGAGAAACCAGTTTTGAACTCAGCCCATTTATTTCCAGAGCCTGAGCTTGAAATGGTCACACTAGATTATGAGAAGGACGTGACATATAGAAATGATGAGGTCAAGGGGTAGAAGCCATTTGAAGGGATCTCTTGTGCAAAGATCCATGCCCAGATGCATTGAAAACAATATGGAAAACAGATTTTCAGTCCTGGCAGCTACACGGCTACCAGTGAACTCCAGACTTCGTCCTGCCTCTACGGTCATGGCAAGTGCCACACAGGCAGTTGAGCCCCAAGTCTGTACAAAGACCCCCTGCTCTTCCTAGGACTGTATTCCCAGTGCCATTTTTGAGATGCCCAGAATCCCTAGCTCTCTCATCTGCTGAGTTGTTTCCCAGAGTCTACAGACCGCCATGTGTTTCTGCAAACAAGTCCAGGCTCCCAGCCCAACGATGCTTCTCCAAAAGCCCAGGGGGCATGGAGCTTGGATACAGCATTGCTGGCTTCCTCATCACCCCCAGGACACCCCCCTGCCTGGGCACGGCCTGGGCAGCACATCTCAGAAACAGCCAGGGCCACCACCACGGATACTATAATTATATATTAGATGAAATCCCAAAGTTTCCCTTTATTTACATTCCTACCCTACCCTTTTCATTTCCTCTCTTTGCGCCAAGAATCAGCACAGACTTTACTGGAAACAGCATGAAAGTCATCAGGAGCCCTTCAGGGCTGGGTTTTAAAAGTGCTTGCCCAGACTTCGTGAAGCTAGAGACCTGAGGATTATCTTGCCTCTGGCCCTCAGCAGCTATGTGGCCTTGGGCAAGATGTTTCCACTTTGGAGGCCTCCATTAGAAGAAGAGGGATCGAATGGGTCCATCTCAAAGGACCGGTTCATGATTTCAGAGGCTAGGCATCTCAAGAGATAATGAAAGCAAGAAGATGGACTTAGGCCCCCGGCAACTGGAGGGAGAGGCATTTGACTTGGGCAAAAAGCTCCATTCAGCTTAAGGCTCGATACTTCTCTTTTTCAGTTTCAGTGACCCAGTCTGTTTAGTGGGCCTCCTGAGCCAAGTCCCCAGTGTGACCAGACCAGCTTCTGAGGGGACTTTCAGCTCCTTGGAGAAAAGAGATATGCATAGAGGAAGCGTCCATGCTGACCAGGGGCCTGGGCTGCAGCCTCTGGACCAAGGCGAGCCGAGGCTGAGGCCCAAGGTTCATCTAGGACACACCAGGGAAAGAAGCCAGGATGGGCCTGACAATTCCTGTGAAACCCACTGCGAAACTTTCTCAGTCCTTTTTATTCTCTTCAGTCCTCCCTCCCTCCCTCCTTCTCTCCCTCCTTCTCTTTCTCCCTCCCTCCCTCTTTTCCTGCATTCCCTCCTGTTTTTCTAACATCTCTCCTTTTCTTCCCCTTTTGTTCATTTTTAAAATCGTTTCCAACTCTTCTTTTTTTCCCCCTCTGTCTTTCCTTTTACTTTCTTGTCCTCTCTCTGTCTTGGTCACAGACGCCGCCTCCCTCTCGATGTCACTCTGAATTCCCATCTGTCTATCTCTGTTTATGTCTGTATTTCTCTTCTACTTGCTCTCAATACATCTGTCTCTGCCTCCTTTTCTTGATTTTCCTGTCCCTTCTTCGTCTCTGAATTCTTTGGTCTCAGGCCCTCCCTCCTTCTCCCATCCTCCTGTGTGTCCCCCCTTCCCACACACACACTGTGCCTAAGTACAAAAGTCTGGGCCTATTATCTGACTCTGAGGTGAACAGCCAGTTGGGTGTGGCCAAGGGTCCCAGAGCTCAGCAGAGCCAGTGGCCTCTAATGTCCCCAGACTCTAGGTAGACTGTGAACTTGCCCTGGCCACAGTGTCCTACCCTGTTGGTCAGGGGGTGGGGGTGAGGGGGCAGCCTAGTGACTTCAGACTCAATTGCATCAGGTCATGCTGACCTCTCCAAAGTGCACAGTTGGGGCCCCAGAGAGGGGAAGAGCTGTCCTCAGGCCAGAAGCAAACACAGCCGTGCATCCCAAGCCAAGAGAGACTCGTAGAGGAAAAATAACCCTGTTTTTCAGCCGACAGACAGTGAGGCTCCTAAAACCTGCTGGGGACTCTCAGGCAGGCTGTTTCTTTCCTCAAACTGCGTCAGGATTTCATCCAGGAATGGGACGCCAGCCAGGGTTCCAGAGGGACAGGGCACAGAGTGCTCATGTGAACTTGTGGAGGGTGGAGGGATGGGAGCCGAGGCTGGACGGAAGAGCTAGGCCTCGAAGGCCGGGCATAGAAGCTGCACTTTATCCCATAGGCCAAGGGGAGCCAGGAGGGGCTTCTGAGGAGGGATGATCTATATTTAAAACTGTGTTTTATGGTGACAACTCTGACCGTGATATGGAGATTAGGCTAGGTTGAGTTGCGAGTCAGGGAGGCCATCTGGTACAGGTACAAGAGAGGGGTGAAGTCCTCACACATTTGGGGATCCAACAAATAGTGCCCCGAGTGGGGCATACCCTGGGCCAAAGCAGAGCATCATGAGTTCAGCACAGTTCCGGAAACAGCTTTTCCTGTTCTTAATAGCTGACTACATGCAGTACAGCGTGATCAGGAACCCAGGGACATATTTGGGGGTATCACCCATGTGCCTCACACTGAGCTAGGCACTTAGGGTGTGAGACTAACCAAGCCAAGCAAGTTCTCTGCCCTCACGTCGCTCACAGTTGTGGTGGGAAGACAGAAGAGACCGGGAAGTTGCATGAGATTTCACATCACGCCCTGATGGGGAAGCCCGGGGTCTGACGGAACACCAAGGAAGGGCCGTTGACCTAGCCAGGTCTACTGCCAAGTCTTCCTGAGGAAGTGAGGCAGGCGGTGCACTGGGCTTGATAGCGTCTCCCCCACATCCCCACTCCCGACCCAATTCGTATCTAACCCAAACCTCAGAATGTGACCTTATTTGGACATAGAGTCTTTGTAAATGTAATGCGTTAAGGATCCAAATGAGATCACGCTGCATTAGGTTGGTCCCTAAACCCAGTATAGTGACTGATGTCACTCTAAGAAGAGGAGAGGACCCAGAAAGACACACAGAGAGAGAAGGCCAGGTGAAGACAGAGGCAGAGATTGGAGCGATGCTGCCACAAGCCAAGGAACCCCGAATGCCATCAGAAGCTGGAGGAGGCCAGGGAGGATTCTTTTCAAGAGCCTTCCGAGCAAGCCTGGCCCTGGGGACACCTTGATTTCAGACTTCTGGCCTCAGAAACTATGGGAGAATACATTTCAGTTGTGTTAAGTCACCACGTTTGTGGTAATCTGTCATGGCAGCCCGCGGGAACTAATACAGGGATGACAAAGGTTTGAGACAGATGGCAGATTGTGAGAAGCCTGCGTGATGAGAGACAGCATGTTGCGGCAGAGAGTATCGCTAGAGTGTGGAGAGCGAGGGGGAAGTGGGAGAGATGCAGCTACGGAGGCGGGCGCGGCCTCGTCAGCCAGGTTGGAGCCCCGGAGGAGCATGGGAAGTGTTCCTGGGGCATGGTATGAACGAGCTTCGTGGCCGCAGGGAAGAGTTGATTTGCGAGGAGAAGACCAGGCATCCGAACACTGTCCAGAGGAGAGGACGAAGGCCGCCGAAGGCCCTAGGAATGATGTCCCTGAGAGATATTTGAGAGACCCAGACTGTTTATTCAAAATAAAAGAAGACACAGGAGGACGGTCCCTGGTCTTCAACCTTCTGTAGAGCTACGCAGGTGTCAGAGGGCACAAGTGTGTTCACTCTGACCCCAGAGGTCAGGATGGGGTGAAAGGCTGTGAGGGAGGCCGACTTCGGGTCACTATCAGGAAACATGGCCCTCAGTGCCGCGGCAACCTCGTGGGGCCGTGAGGGCCCCATGCTCGGGGCAGCAGAATGCTGAGGGGGATGAGGCAAACTTTCAGCTGGGCTTTGTAAGGAGGGACTTGCAAGTGACAATTTGGGACACCATGGTCAGATGCTTGATAATAGGGAGCAGTAGGGACTGTGGTAAACTACAAATGGAGCAGAGAATACTTAGCTCCAGCTAATCACGAATATGGGAGAATGTAGACCCAATGCTGAAGACTCTTCCAAGCCACAAATCTAAGTGTTTAAGTGAAATCTCTTAATTAGTACCTGCTGGTAACCAACTTAAAATTGGCCACATAAACCCATTCTGTAGCACACAATTACCCTGCAGGTCATTAAGGTAGAATTTCTAGTCTAGATCAACCTCTCGCTGTATAGATGAGGAAGCCAAGGTCCTGAGAGATGCAGGGGCTTCAAAGTCAAGGCAGAGCCAAGATTAACACATAGGGGCCCTGACACCTAAGCCAGGGCTCTTTCCAGCAGGGCTTGACCCCCACTTCTACTTTAGAGTTGCCTCATTATGGGGTACAAACGGAGATAGCTCGGCATAAGGAGAGACCCCTGGGGTGGGGTCGTGAGCCACAGGAGGCCCTGGACCCGGCTTTGCTGCCCACAGCCAGGGGTCTTGGGTAAAGAGCTTCCTCCTTCTAAAGTTCAGTTTCTCCCTTGTTACAGTGAGGGCATTGGATGGAGAGGTCCCTTTCTTTGCTGACTTTCTAGGACTCCAGGAACTCTCAAAGATAGGTATAGACCCAGGCTAGAAGCTAGGCCTCCTAGCTTTTCCCCGCTCCCACTCTCTTGGCGGTGGGTCTGTCACTGCGTGCTGGGGGGCCACCTGCACAACCAACCCTGACTCTCACCCGCGACTCAAACTTCCATCTGTGAAGGAGGCCATTGCTGTTCACAGTCTTGAGGCCATCATGGGAAATGTGTTCTCAGACTGCAGGGAGTCACCATGAATGATGCGTAGAAACTCAGAGGCAAGACGGAATCCAGATTTCTGGCAGATTTTTAAAATATTTTTTCCTGCGCTGTTCTCCTTTACCCCAAGGACAGACTCCCCCATGTGCCAACAACCCTATTCTGCTTCCCCATTTGAATCACAACAGAATAGAGCTTGAGGCCTCAGGCATCATTGACCTAAACCTTCTCTCTCTTTAGGAGAAACTGAAGCTCAGGGAGGACGTGGGCCCTGCCCTCATCACTCAGAGAGCCAGCGCCAGAGCTGGGCCGGATCAGGACTCTGACTCCACTATAGCCCCTGGTTGCTCTCATATCCTAGATCCAGGCATACACGTGCCCTTGATCACCTTGGGTATCTGAGGGGCTAAGAGTCTTGGGTTTTGAGTCAGACCGTCCTGGGATCAATTCAAATTTCAGACCTTTTCTGGCTGTACAAGCTACTTATTTTCCCTGGGTCTCCATTTTCACATCCGTAAGGTGAGGGTATTGCTACTTCCTACGTTAGAGTTTCATTGTGAAACGGAGATAGTTAATGCATGCAGAGCTCCCAGGCATAGAATGTCCCGCACACAGCAGGTGCTCAATATCAAGTGCATACCTGGGACATATGAGATGGTCCTTTAGTAGGTCTTCATCGGGGAGGGCCTTGAAGAAGACTCTTGATTGGCTGATCGTCCTGCCCACCCTGTAGCTGCTTGCATCTCACTGTTCTCTGGGGCGTCTCCCAGTAGCCCTTTGGACAGGAAATGTGACAAATTGGGCATTGTTTTCCCCAAACATCTGACATAAGAAGAGGTGCCTCCCCACCTTCTTTTTTTTTCCTTCTATTATTCCTTGAACCCATCCCTAATATAGTTCCCATGATTATAGAAAGTTAAAATTGTCAGGGGTCCAAGCACAGGACTGGTTTTAGAATCTTAAGGAATTCTAAATTCTAAACTCTAATGCCATCTAGTAGGTCCTCAATTCAGCAAACACCAAGGTCAGTAAAGGATGTCGCAGGCTGAATGGATGGAGTCAATCCTTCATGTAAACATCTGTCGCTCTTAGCCAAGGACATAGCAATGACATGGCCTCTGCCTGCTAATCACAGTCATCATCGACCATTCATCAAGCTGTTTCTACCTACCTTGTCTTGTGTTAGGACTTTTATGTCCACTAACTTTTTGAACCTTCACAATATGGTACCCTCTAAGGTAAGTACTATAGTATCCCCGTTTTACATATAAGGAAGCAAAGACAGAAAGTCTAAATGACTTATTCAAAGTCATCTGATCAGTAAATGGCAGAACCATGTGTCTAACACAGCTATCTGGCTACAGAGTCCCCACTTGTATATTCTTGTGTATTCTTCATAATGGCAGTAGTGTGGCTGAAATTTGAAATCTTGTGGCTCAGATTGAAAGAGCTTTGCCCAGCATTGAAGATAAACATGTAAGCAGCCAGTTATCCTGGGGTAGAGGGTGATTTGCCTCATAATGAAGGCATGGGAATTTTGAGGAGGTTGTGGTCTCTGACAGCCAGTGTACTTGGGAGAGGTGCATGTGAGCTGGGGCTGGAAGAATGGATAGCATTGACCACGTAGAATCAGGGAAGTTATTGCATCACAGGCTGAGAGAACAGCTGAAATAAAGACCAAGAGACGGGAAGTTGAAGGGACATATAAGGAAATAGCAGAAAGTTCAGGATAGTTGAGATGTGTGATATATGAGGTTGGAGAAGCAGGATTTGCAAGGCCTTGTAATGCAGACTAAGGAACCATTAATTAATTTTGGACAGCAGTGAGGAGGCCACATTTGGGTTTTAGAATAATCTCTGTGGAGTATGGGTTGGCATAGGGAGACTTAGGGGCCTGTTATAATAGTCCTGGTAAGAGACGGTGAATCTGGAATTACATGAAGAGGAGGAAGTGGATAAAGAGAGTCATAGAACGTGGGGTTGTTTTGCTCACAGTTTTCTTTGTAGCAACCAACAAGCCAGCTCCATTGAGAAGACATATCATGGAATCTGAAATTTTAAAATCTGGGTTCAAATCCTGACTCTACCATTTTGCATTTGGGTAACCTTTGAAAAACTGCCTAACTTTTGAGACCAAGCCTTTTCCTGCATCCAGAAAGTAGGAGTAATACGTTCTACTTCAAAATGTACAAGTGACATTTTTTTAAAAAGTACTATGTTTGTCAATTTCTGGCACCTAGTAGGCTCTTTATTCATATTAACTTTCTCACATTCTTTCCCTTTGCTTCAGTCTTATTGCAGTGAGCATTCATATTTATTCTCTTTC
>NW_006440132.1:4657133-4665681 GCF_000325575.1 Pteropus alecto
CCCTCTTTCCCCAGGATGCCAGAAATGAAATAACATTCTTTGCATGTTTGTTCTAAAGCTCCTGGCAGCTTTCCTGCAGACCCCTGGCTGGGTCAGGACTCATTTGCATTAGCATGTATGAGGCCAGCGTGAAGGGGAGGGAGAGGCCCTGTTTTCAGGGAGTTTCATCAGGCGCCTCTGCCAGAAAAAGGAGAAGTTACTATTTCTTTCTGGGAAACATTCACAGATTCATACAAGGGAGGAAGGCTGGGGAGCTGTCTCACTTGTAGAGAGGTTAGTGGGTGGGTGAGCTGCCTGCCTGACTCCCACAGCTGTATCCAGCACCTCTCGTCCTTATCATGGGCCTACCCCAGAGATCTCTTCTTCAGTGCTTGTAGTAACTTAAGACCATAAATAGATCTTTTTAAATCATATCTATGGACTGTAACAGGGAGAGGAGAGAGAACACAGGGGCAAGAAAGACACTCAGAAGCTATAGGATAAATAAACAGTAATTCTGCTGGCTTCTAGATGGATATTAAGTCAACGAAAGCATCTTTTAAAAAAAAAAAAGAGGCAGAGACAATTCCCGGAGTTTTTTGTTTGTTTTCACTTTAATCCTGTGAATTTTTTTTTTTTTTTAAATAATATGATGTCTTGGAGTTATACTTTCTTCCAGGAATCACAGTAACCTTGTCCAAATTGAGATAATCAATGGCAGGCCACACTGAGTCTGCTGGGGGCATCCCGGGAGTTCCAATGGCACCATGACACGTGCTGACCCTAGACACAAGGATTATGCCATTTACAGAGAGGCAACCCGAGTTCTCGGTATTTTATTGGACAGCCTCTCATAATTTTCCATTATTCTTTTTCAGTTCCTAGCTGAGATATGTCTTCTTCAGGCAAGACCTTTGCCTTCTCCTTTATAACAGTATTCATGTTATTGCTTCAGAGGAAAAGTAGAAGAATCAATGATACGATTGACTGTTATTTAAAGAGTGCTTTTGCTATACCAGACACTGTTCTAAATGCTTTCATAAATTAAGTCATCCCTTCCTCTCAATGACCCAATGAGGACAGTATTTTATTATCCCCATTTTACAGATGAGACATCCAAAACCCCAAGGAAGTTAAGAAGTTTGCCTGATATCACGCACTAGTCAGTAGCAGAGCCAGGATTTAAATTCAGATAGGCTGGCGCCAGAGCCTAAATTCCTAACCATTAGCCAGCCCATCCTCCCCAGAAGTCGCGCTAGCATTTGACGAGCCTACTGCAAGCCAGACCTTGTGCTCCCAGGCCTCACAGCGCCGTGGCACGTGCTGCATCTTTATTCATTCTTTACTCATTCATTCATTCTCATGAATGATGCCTCCTCAGAATGGCAGCCCAGAACCCATATCTCAATTAGGTTCCCCATCCCTTTCCTGTATTGCAATTAGTAACCTTCGCAATGGCATATTTTGGTGTGTGTTAATTTCTGTCCTCAATTAGACTTGATAGTCTATGGAGGTAACGATGGTGTCTGTTTTGTTTATCCCTGTATACTCAACTGCACACGTGCGGAAGGCACTCAATAAATATTTATTGGATAAATAAATTCATGCATGCAACATATTGAATCATAGCTATCATCCTATGAGACAGACACATTTTACCTCTCACTTTAGAGATAAAGGGAAAAAGGCCTACAGGGTTTCATAAATTCGGCAAAGTCACTGAGGAAGTAAATGGCAGAATTAGTATTTGAAAGCAGGTCTTTTCTGACCTCTGAATCAATGCTCTTAACCTCTGCACTATACTGCCTTCTGTGAAGCCTTATGTAGGACCAATAGAAGGAATGAGGCACGAGGTCTGCCCCACAGAGCTCCCTCTTCTACTAGGAGGAGCTAGATGTGTACACAAACCACTATATTAAAATCAGTGAACTGCTCTACAGCATCATACAGACCAGCTACAGAAACAGGTGGGGGAGAACAGGGAGTACTTGACAGCCGGGAACTACCTCCCCCAGTCTTTCTTCACTTATCCAATGCACATTTATTCTCTAAGGGTATGCTCAAATGTAGCTTCCTCCCTATAAGCATTGATATTTGTTCATTCCTTTCATTTTAGAGTGAAAAATGAAAGGAATGTCTCTCTCTGTAAGGCTTTGCACTACGTTTTGAGGACCCAGAGTTGAACAACACATCTTCCCTGTGGCCACGGAGCCCATGATAAAATGTGGCCCATGATCTAGGGGCTCAGAGAAGAGGATGCCTCGCAGTCCAGTGAACGCTATCTAGAAAGGGTGACATTTTAGTTGAGTGTCAAGGATGAGCAGGATCTTCTGTAAGATGAAGATAGGGAGAAAAGGAAAAGTGGTTTTCCAGGAAGAGGGAGGCACATGTGCCAAGTTATTAAAGAGCAAAGCAACATACTTAAGTCATCACGGGGCAGTGGGCCAGGTGCGGGCGATGAGGCTGAAGAGGTTGACAGGGCTCTCACGTCATGAAGGGACTTCGTTTCCAGGCTATGTACCATGGACTTTCTCTTGAGAGGAAGGGAGGCATTAAGGGTTTTGAGCCAGCTGCTCGGTAGACATCGTCAGATTTGCACTTCAGGAAGATCACTGGCTAATATATTGGCAGTAGGTTGAAGGTGGGAGAAAACTGTGGAAAGCAGACAAGGAGCTCTTCCCACGGCCTGGATGAGAGGCAGCGGGGTCTAGTGCAGGCCAGGATTGGGAGAAAAGAGGGCGGCTGCCATCTGCAGTAGGAGATGAACAAGACGAGGGAGGGTGAGGCAAGAGCCAAGCGGCTCATCAGCTGGCACAGATTTATCCTGCCTGAAGCCTATCGGTGACAATTCTACTTCAATCCTTCATCTCTTAGGCTGTCCCAGGGTAGGGCAGGACTGGCAACAATCAGAAAGCATTTCCCAAGTACATGCTATAGACTACAACCGTCCTCGTAAGATATAAAATAAGTAAGTTGGCAGAAGTTCCCATTCTCCTCTTTCTAATTTTGAGGAGCATTTGGAGCTCCTCTGTTTCAGAAACATAAAGGAATTCTTTAGGGGTGTCATCACCGTGTGAGGGGCTGATGGGATTGAAAGGAGACTGAGATGAGGTTCCTTTGTCCCAGAGAGCTCACACGCAAGAGGAGATGACAGCAAGTGAAAAATAGACGAGGACAGTGTCATTCATGGTTTCACGCCCTCGGGACTCAGACACTCAGAGGAAGAAGCAGTGAGCCTGTATGAACAGATCCGGGTCTTTCCCACAGCCTGGAAATTGGGTTCTGGGCCAGGTGAGAAAGACCTGACCAAGGTCCCATGACCGGGCAGTGGTAGAGGTTTTGTTTGCTGGTCAATAGATTGAGCTGCAGAACCAAGCAGAGGGGCTGGCCTCGTTCAGAGGCAGGAGTCCACGGTAGTCCTGTTAACGATAACAGTCACCGCCCTCCACCACTTAGACGTGCACCGGATACTCTGTTGTGTGTGATTACACGTGATCTTGTTTCATGTTCACAACAACTTCCCGAAGGGTATTTCTGAAGGATATATGGAGTCCAGACTCTTGGGTTCAAGTGGCATAAACTCAAATCAAAGTTGCTTAAGGAAAATGGAATTTATCCATTTATATAACTAGAAAGTCCAACAGGTGTACTGACTTCAGCCCCAGCAGAATCCAGGAGTTCAGATGATAAGGACTCTGTCTGTCTATTTCTCTGCTCAGCTTTGCTGCATTGGCTGCATTCTGAAGTGGGTTTTTTCTTATGAGTGGGGTGGAGATGGATGTTGGCAGCTATAGGCTTTGATTACCCTTCATGTCTATGATCTCAGAAAGAGACAGACTCTTTTCCTAACATCCCTGTCAATTCCCAGGAAAGGATTCTGGTTGCCTTGCTTGGGTGATGCCACCATTTCTGTAGTGGGAGGCGGGGACATCAGACAGACAGTCTTACCCAAATCACATTGAAAAGTGAAGAAATGGTTCTTAGGTGGATATAGGTACCGTGCTTCCAGAAAAAGGAATAAGAAAGGCTAAGTAAGGGAAACAAACAACTGAAAACAAAAACTGTTGCCCTCAGAGACTTATCATCCCCATTCTACAGATGAGGAAATAGAGCCTCACAGGGGTGAAGCACAGAGCAAGGTCCACCCCTAGGTCTTTCTGATGCCATCACCCCGGATCCTTATCCCCTGCACTGCCCTGCCTTACCTCACAGTCAGTGTCCGGCCTAAAGAAGGTGGGAAGATGGAAAACCCCACTCAGATGCAGCAACCAATCTCACAAAAGGAGAATAGGCACGAAGGGTCACGGAGAAAAGGAGCTGGTGTGATTGTGAAGCAGGATGCTGTAGGGAACTGACTAGACATCTCAGCCTCCCATTCAGGCTTCAGGAAACATTTGCTCAGCCAGTGACGTTGAGGCTCACTGTTGGGGAGCGGAGTGATGTGAAGGTGGATGGACTGGCTGAGGATCTGGAGAGCAGAAGTATCTTGGTGCCGCCTTAGTCCTTGGACCTATCCAAACCTCACAGAGATTGTTCTGCAAGAGGGAACAGTTTTGTCTTCAAAGTCAAAGTGAATGCAACACAAGGAGCCCTTGACCAAGCAGTTGATTAAAGTGCCAGCTCTATCGCTCTGCCACTATGTGTCTGTCCTTGATTTAAAAGCCCTCTCCCCAACCTCCCTGCAAACATCAAATTTTCTGAATGTAAAATGTGGGCAGTAAACCCTGCTTTGTCTTGCTTTCAAGGTTGTTTTCGTAATAAGCTTTGCAAAGTGTAAATTGATTGGTGTCAGGGATGCGTTCATTTGTTTGCTTTAATCATGAAAACAAAAATAAAATGCAGAAAGTCTGGAGACAGTACAGTAAGCCACCACGTGCTCACCATGCAGGATCAATACATGTCAGGATCCTGTCACATTTGCTTTAGAGCTTTTTCTTTTCTCCTAACAGAAATTAAAATTAAACATACACTTGAAGACGCCTCTGTCTCCCCATCACCAGCTTTATTCTGCCCCCGCTTCCTTCCTAAGGCATAATCACTGTCTTAAATTTGTGTCAGTCTAGTCCAAAGAGCAAAGTGAGTTTATGTTGGCTTGTTTGTTTGCTCGGTTTTGTCTTTTTAGGTTCCACCATCATCCCTTGTGTCATATGTTAGCAATTGAAACCAGCCGCTTCCAGCTGATACTTGTAGCTTTTGTTATTCTTTATTATTAATATTTATTTAATTTATGTAACAACCATATATTTAAAAACAAGGCATGGAAAGTCCCACTGGGTCTTATCTCTCCTGGGAACATTTTTCCCCCTTTTTTTTATGTCAATACCTGTAAGCATATAAATAAATATTTTAATAATGTATTCTTCTAATCTCATGCTTACGCAAAGTCTTACGTCTCTGAGAGCTTGTCCAGCCGTGGCGAGGTCTTATCAAGCCGGATGCCCCAACTGTGCCCAGCCAGCCCGTTGCCCTTATTCTGGTAGCTCAAGGTTTCTAAGGCCGATGTGTCCAGTCAACCAGAGAGGCTTATCTTCATGGAGCAAAGGGAGCCGGATGGCTGCAGAGGCTCAGAGATATTAGACAAAGGCTATATGGGGTTGCTTGAGTTCACAGCAGTGATCAGACCTGCTGGCTGGAGCAAAGAGGGGAAATGCAATGGGGAGCACAAAGCCCCAGTGATGGAGACAGAGAGACCTGGGTTCGAATTCTGTGTCCTGCCAGGCTCTGAGCCTGTTTCTGCAGTTTGTACCTGGCGGAAGGGGCGCATATCCCTTGCAAGTTTCTTGGGAAAACAGAGATCAGGCATGTAGCACCTGTAGTGCCTGACACCTACTTATCAGACGTAATGACTGATGGGAAGAAGTGGTAAGCTGGGCCATTTGAGTAAGCAGAGAACAGGACAGCGTAGCCTAGAGCAAGCATCCAAGGAATGAGAGGAGGAAAAAACTTTCAAAACAGAGCAAAAATCACCCAGTATAAAAGCTCTCTGGGGACCCCACTGACAGCCCATGCTAAGTGGAGGGGAGGCAAGGTGACGGCTTTGAGGAAGGGCACCTCGCCCTCAGCACTGTTGCTAGTCCTCACTGAATCTGCTCACCATGTTCGGTGTTTGTGCGGTATCCTGCTTCGATGGCAGGGGACCTGAGTCGAAATTGTAGATTTGCTTTGAACTTTTTGTGTGACCTAAGACAAGTCGGTTGCCTTCTCTAAGACTTAATGAAACAAAGGGTTGAAAGAACTAGTTGACAAGACTGTATCCTGGTGCTGACAATTTCTCAGCTCGTGAGAATGCATGTGGTTCTCTTCAGGAGCTCAAGCTGCCATAGGCAACGCTTTCCTCAAGACTTTTTGGGCACCTGCTTCCTCCTAATCCTATGCAGTTCCCTTCCCTGCCCCCCGGAGGGATTTTGACAGTCTCACTGAGATGTCACAATCCAAGTCCTGTGTGCTCTCATCATCATTAATCTTTTTATTGGCAGCCTGGACCTGACAGTCGCTCCTTAAGTCACATAGGTTGTTCCACCTAACTTTACCCTCTATGGCTGTGGCCTTCCTAAGCTGCTGAGGGGAACGGCTGCCAGCTCCCACCTACGGAAAGACTGTCAACCGAGAACACCTTCTCTGAGTCATTTCACCAGGGCCTAACTTTCTATCCTGTCCTGTTCACCATTGGTTCATGTGAATATGTCTTATGTGTCAAGTGTCTTTTGGATTAGAACCAACGTGTTGTTAATTCATGGTGTGAGTGCTGTATATGACAAACAATGCAGACCTGGAGTCAGGTAGGCTCTGGGATTAGACCCTGCTCTGCATCTGGCTCCCCATGTGATTCAGGGCTCTCATTCACCTCTCTGCGACGCTTGTTTCTTCATTTGTAAATATAGATAAATATAGATAACACAATCTGCTACTTAAGATTGTAGTAAGGAATCAATAATTAGGTAATGTATAGCAAATAAATGGCAAAGATGATACGTCCATGGGAGATAGATATATATCGTGTCTAGTTAAGTAAATCGAGACTGTGTTTTTATATTCTTTTTTAATCTCTTGCGTCCATTGGTGTAAAGGGTTGCCGGGCTGCACCTGATTTTGTTATAGCTGCAGCCAAGGCACTCAGGTGCACACGGATTTCTAGAAATACTGTGAAGTGAGCAGCTATTTAAACAGACACAGAGGGAACAGCCTTCCTAAGTCTTTGAGCTTGTGAAAACTGTAATCCTTCTTCTCCTCCTTTTTCTCCAACTCCTGCTTTCCCCAGATTTCCAGTGCTGAGTGTGGGAAAAAGGATCCACCCCTGCCTTGAGCGATGCACATGTGATTTCCCACATTCGACACCCTCCCCCCGCACACACACGCGTGCACGCGCATAACACACACATACACACACACACACACGGATATTTCTCCATGTCTATATCTATATCTGTATCTATCTCTATATTTCTATATCTGTATCTCTATTTCTGTCTCTGTCTCTACCTCTGTATCTAACTTCATTAATTCAACAAATGTTTATTGAAGACATATCATGTGATCTAGCGTAGTTTTTACCACTGGGGATAAATCAGTGAATAAAACAGAATAAATTTTTGTTTTTTGTGAATTTTATATTCAAGTAGTAATGACACATCAACTCAGTAATTATAACAAACAAGAAAATTATGTATTAGAAGATCATAAATATTGTGAACAGAAAATAGATCTGAGTAAATGATATTCTAATACACTTGTAAGTGTAGCAGTTGGGATGTAGCTGAAATTTAAAAGAGAACCTCATCTAAAAAGATACACTGACACAAAAATTTGAAGGAGGTAAGAAAAGGAACTGGAGAGACAACATGCCAGGCAGAGAGAGAAGCCATCGTGGGTTTTGGGGGGTACACCAGTGGTTCAAGGTAAAGCCCCAATGGGTTGAAAAGAGTTGTTCATTTTTGTTTATTAGAGAAATAGAAAATGCAGATGAGGATCATTTAAAATAGTAATTTTAATTACTAGTCTATAGTAATTAGAATACCTAATTACTCTCAGGTCCAGGCTGCCAATAAAAAGATTAATGATGATGATAGTAACGATGATAGTAATTTTAATTACAAATTCATCTGTCAAGAATTTGGCTAAGGGCATCTTATCTACTCTGCAGAATCTTCCCAACAATCCTTGAGACAGGTGAAATTGTGTTTATTTTACTGACCAGAAAACTGAGGCTAGAGGAAGTAAAGTACTTACCCAGTGTCACGTAGCCCATAAGCAACAGAGATGACATTTAAACACAGAACTTTTCCCGTAAGCTCTGCATCATACTGTGATTTGGAACAGTTCTGCTGAAGTCCTCAGACTCCTACCTTTGCATCTAAACCAGAGCCATAACTACCCATGTAACGTCTCACTGAAGGTCCCGTTTTCCCTTTAAGTAACCCTTTCTCCTTATGCGAGCAAGTATGGGACAGGGTGTGTGGGGCAGGAGGTGTTTGTTCAAAGTCAGAACTCAGAAAGGTACAGAGATAAGAAACCGAGGCTCCAGATTACTGCCATGACTACATGATGACGGCAGGATCCTTCTGGACTGACC
>NW_006440132.1:4666486-4683878 GCF_000325575.1 Pteropus alecto
AAAAAAAAAAAAAGTCAGCTGGTATTCTGATAGGGATTTTGATGAGTCTATAGATAAATTTGAGAGTATTTCCATTTTAATAATGTTAAGTCTTTCAATCCATGAACATAGTGTGCCTTTTCATTTATTTAGGTCTTCTTTAATTTCTCTGAATGATGTTTTGTAGTTTTCCAGTTTATACGACTTGCACTCTTGCTGTTAAATTTATTCCTAAGTGTTTTATTCTTTTTGATGCTATTGTAAATGGAATTATTTTTTAATTTCATTATCTGATGATTTATTGCTAGTATATTAAAATACAATTGACTTTTGTGTATTAATCTGTTAACCTACAACTTTATTGAACTAGTTTTTTTAAGATCTATTTTTGTGGATTCCTTTGTTTTTCTATATACAAGATCATGTCATCTGCAAATAGAGATAGTTTTATATTTTCCTTTACTATCTGGATGACTTTTATTTTTCTTGCTTGTTTAATTGCCCTGTCTAGAACCTTTAGTACAATGTTGAATAGAAATAGTTCAAGTGGACATCCTTTTCTTGTTCCTGACCTTAGGGAGGAAGCGTTCAGTCTCTACCATTAAGTATAACGTTAGCTGTGGGTTGTCCACAGATGCCTTTGATCGGGTTGGGGAAGGTCCCTCAATTCACAGTTTGTTGAGTGTTTTTATCATGGAAATGGTGTTGGGTTTTGTGAAAGTTTTTTCTGTGTCTTTGGAGATGATCTTGTAATTTTTATCCTTTATTATATTTACGATGTATTGTATTGGCTGATTTTCATATGTTGAATCTTGCTTTCATGGGATAAATCCCACTTGGTCATGGCATATAATTTTTTTATATGTTACTAGATTTTTTTTTTAGTGTCTTGTTATGTCTGTATTTATAAGGGATAGTGGACTTTCCTTGTGGTGTTTTTTGTCTGGTTTTGGTATTGGGCCTCATGAAATTAGTTGGCAGTTTTCACTCTTTTATTTTATTTTTATTTTATTTATTTTTGGAAGAGTTTGTGAAGGATTGGTGTTAATTGGTGTTAACATTTGGTAGAATTCACCAGTAAAGACATCTGGTGACCCATTGTTTTACAGGAAAAGATAGCAAGGTCTGTGAGGAAAGAATTCACCCAAGGTCACAGAGTCGATACAGGGCAAAGCCAGGGCAGCCCAGGGTTCAGACCCAGCCCAGCCCTGTAGCTTACTGTGTACATCGTCTCTAATTCTCATACTACTACAGAAAGCATGTGGTATTGTCACAATATAACTAATGAAGAAACTGAGGCACAGAGACTCGATGTGACTTGCTACACACCCAGCAGCTGAGTTGAAGCTCTAAGGGAAACTTGTGATAAACAATGGTGTTATTGCTTACAGCATCCTATGGGAGGATTGCCTTTGCCCAGGGGTTCGATTTTCAAGAAGCATTGTTCCCACTTTATCTTAATTGAGTATCATGAATAAGCAAGACAAGCAAGATAACATTTACTGTACCAAGCACTGTTCTAGGTGTTTTCCATGTTCTTTCTTACAATAATCTTGTGAGTCTGGGTATTTTTGACAATATTACAGATATGGAAACTGAGACTCTCAGGGATGACAGGAATAGGAAATAGGACATGATACAAGGTGAGTCCTTCAGTCTCCAAGTGCAGGGCTTGTTCCTTCTCCCCACACCCATCCCTTCACCCCTGGGAAAGCACAGCTTACATGAGGTGGAGACTGAGCTTAGCTTGAAGTAAAGAATCATCCTGCCCATACTGTTGCCTAACTTAATGAATGGATTCAAGTTGGTCGCGTCTGCTTGGCCTCCACTCCTCTGGGCGTGGCTTTGGCAAGTTGCAATTTCGAAAGGCATCGTGTGAGAAGAATAAGACTTTAAGGTCAGATGTGGGAATAGGAGCAATGTCAGAGCCAAAAAGAGGCGATGGGTGATGATGTTCCCGTACTAAGATCTCTTCCTTGTCAAAAGTCGGGAACATGGAGTTCATCCTTCAAATAAACTAACCTCCTCAGAACTGTGACTCAAGACCCAGTTGGGACCAATGAATACCGAATAATTCTATCTATTTGGAAACAGCACTGGACTTTGAGTTAGGAGACCTTTGCCAGCACCTGGATGAATTACTATCTGTGCAGTCTTTGGAAAGTCCATTCAAATTTCCATGGCTCACTTGCCTCCTTGTAAAGTGGATTTAATAACACACACCCCTTAGGCAGTTGTAAAGAGAACAGAAGATGACTGTATTAAAGCTGCCAATACGGAGTAGGTGCCCAGGGTCTGTGCGTGGGATCTCTAGGGCACTTTCACACGCATGAGGACCACAGCATCCCTGGGAGGTCATTGATTGGCACCTGAGACACAGAGATCAAACAGTCTGGCCAAAGCCAGTCAACCATTAGCTAATTAACAACAAGCTTAAACCTACACTTTGTGTCCTCTGTCTCTCAATTCAACATACTTCCAAGTTATGCTTTTCTGCAAAACATTTCTATAACTGAAGTCATGTAGAAATTATTGTTTTTATCTGGGTTTCGGAGTCTATCTAATATACGAGAAAGATATAAGAAAAAGGCCAGAGTTTGCTTTAAAGATTTCAGGAATACAAGTGGAGGTAGGACAATAGAGTATTCCATGCTTAATTCATTCCTTGACGTGGTACCATAAAATCAATCCATATCTGCTTTACCCTAAAACAACCTATTCAGAGATGAACATCCTCTAATTAAGAGCTATGGTCAGTCCAACTGCATGTTATCATGTAGTCCACTCCCTGAAAATAAAGAGGACAGGGGCAGGGAGAGGAAGGGACAGAAGGAAAGAAAAGGAAGAAGGACAGGAACTGCTGCTAAAGCCAAGTCAAGTGCCAACCTGAGTTTTCCTTTTAAGAGGGATCAAGTCATACTTGACAGGTGAAGGGATGAGCTCTGATAGGCCATTTGCATAGTATTTGCATATTAAAATCACTTGGCATCTTCACTCCTGTAAGGCTTTCTAGATGGGAAGGGTAAAGATGGTCACTTTTTTTTTTTTTTTTTTTTTGAGAGGAAAAAGTGAGGTTCTTGTGGGTGGTTGACGTTTCCTATAGGTTACAGCTGACGGGATTCAGGTGGCCCCTGAATGCATATCTAAGGCTTAGTCCAGTGTTTTAAAGAAGGAAGAAGAGACACACCTGAAGCAAACATAGGGGCAAAAATGCATGTTTATCGAAGCGTCCGTAGCACTGCATCTCACTTCTTGTGCATTTGACCATCTCCTTGCTCTTCTGCAAGCGTCCGTTTCCTATATGTTACAGCTGATGGGATTCAGGTGGCCCTTGAATGCATATCTAAGGCTTAGTCCAGTGTTTTAAAGAAGGAAGAAGGGACACACCTGAAGCAAACATAGGGGCAAAAATGCATGTTTATCGAAGCGTCCGTAGCACTGCATCTCACTTCTTGTGCATTTGACCATCTCCTTGCTCTTCTGCGAGCGTCCTGAAAACAAGGACACCAGTCCTTCTCCATGCGTGCTTCTCCCGCTTAGCAGAGCGCCAGGCACCGAGCAGGCGTTCCACCCGCAGAGTGGAGCTGCTGCGATAATCACGTATTCCTCAGTCAGGTATCAGAGATGTACTCGACATGCTTTAATTGTAAGTCAATTGATATTTATTTGATTTTAAATGTCAACAAAAATGTATAATCATCCGTTTCTGAGTTCTGTTATTCTTGGCATGAATTTCAGGGTAGTGCTCACATCCCATTGAATCGGGGGGCATCTTAGCAGGCAGAGGAACAGATGATTTCAGATGGCTGTTGCCTCTGCCTGAGCTTATCAGCAACAGTGGTTTCCAGACGTGGCCCTCCCCAGAGCACTCTGTGTTGTATCCTGCTTCCCCCCCAATTCTTTACCTGTTAGCTCATGCCAGAGGGGTTGCAGGAGTACAAGTGGGCGTAGCCGATGTTTGTTGTCCAACCACAGACTGCGTCACCTTTGTCCCAGGCAGGGCCTCCCAGTT
Source organism: Pteropus alecto (assembly GCF_000325575.1). NCBI lineage: Eukaryota > Metazoa > Chordata > Mammalia > Chiroptera > Pteropodidae > Pteropus > Pteropus alecto. The sequence goes on from NW_006440132.1 coordinate 4,670,478, forward strand.
ACACCTCAGACGAGGCTGTTTCCAACGTGTAAATCGGGACTGGAGTCCTTAGTGCCTGCCATGGCAGTCTCTCTGTGCTAGGCACTGGAACTAAATATTTATATTGGCAGAAAGCACAGAGGTTGTCAGCCCACGTTGGGAGATGAGAAGTTCTTTGGTGCTGGGGCGTGGGTGTGGGTGGGCTGCATATGGGACAGAGCAGGGGTCCACAGCAGCCCCTGGCTTCTCATTCTCAGGTCTCGCTTTGACACTCCTGGATGAAAGGAAAACAGAGATATTTTGCCTGGTGGCTAGCACCCAGCTGGAGGAAACTGGGGACATCTGAATTCTGGCATCTGATCCACGCCGTCTTGCCTAGTGCCCTCATTTCACGGCCGGGAACCCCAGGGCAGAGCATAGTGGTCCTTGCCCAAGGCCATGCTGCTCATTCCATGTCTGAACCCAAACTGGAGTTCACATCTTCAGCAGTCGTGGCCTTAGATCTGAGGTCAGAGTTGCTGGGCAACCTTGGATCGTCACCCGGAATCACTGATCCTATCTGGAAAGTGGGAATGATGTCTAAACCTGAGATCCAATGAAATAATGTAAGCAAACAATATTATGTTCAGTACTGTCAAGACACTGGATTTGGGTCAGCAGTCTTTCCTCTAGAATTTTCAATATTTGAGGCTTCGTGGGCCATGTAGTCTCTGTTGCAATTACTCAATTCTGCCACTGTAGTATGAAAGCATCCACAGAAAATGCATTTTAAGAAAACGAGTGTGGCAGAGTTCCATTCAAACTTTATTTGCAAAAACAGGCAGCAGACCAGATTTGGCCAGAGGGCCGTAATTTGCTGACATCTGCTCTTGATGCTCAGTTGTTACGGTTTCTATTAATGACATCACAAATGACCTTAAATTTTAGCGGCTTAAAACACACTTGATTATGCCGATAGATTTTGCAGGTCGAGCATTCAGACAGAGCAGAGCAGATCGGGCTGTCTTTGCTCCATGAAGTCTGGGGCCTTGGCTTCAAGGATTTAAAAGCTAGGGGTGACTTGACTACTTGGGCTGATACTTCCTGAAGGCCCCTTTATTCATCCATCTGGAGCCTGGTTTAGTATGAACTGAACACCAGGACTGGAGAAGAACTTGAAGTAGCCTTTCCACCGGCCTGGCTCTCTCACACCAGGGTGTCTTGCATGGAGGCTCAGGGCTCCAAGAGAGAATGGTTCATCGAGCAAGGTCAAAGTCGCATGCTTTTATGATCCAGACTCAAAAGTCATCCAGCATCTCTTCTGCTGTGCTCTATGAGTCAAAGCGCTCGTGAACGTGGACACAGTCAAAGTGAAGCGACATCGAACCCCTACCTCTCAATGGGAACAATATCAAAGAATTTGGGAGAGTGTGGGGGTCTCATTTTAAAATCATGATAGAAGAGATTGATAATTTAAACACATATACACATTGAATAATGATGAATGCTTACTTAATACTTATGCCAGGTACTGTTTTCAGTACTTTATTCCTCCAACATCCCTTCGAAGGTGGTAATAGTATCATCCACAGTTTAAACGCTGAAGAACAGAGAGGTTAATTAACTTGCCCAAGGTCATAAAGATAGTAGGTTGTAGAACCAGCATTTGAACTCGGGTAGTCAAGCTCCAAAGAATGTTCTAACTACACCACGGCTCACTTCACTGTGGTCGTGAAAAAAGAATGCTCTTTCTGCTCCTCAAGTAGAACTGGATTAAGACCTCAAGTCTCTGTACTGCCAGATTTCTAGCAAGTCTTCCTGCCAACAATGAATTGCAAACATTATTACATAACACCTCGGGGTCCCAACTGTTCCATGTACCATGGACACTCCAAGGGAAAAAGCACGCTACTCAGTTTTGCTCATAAGAAACCTAAAATAGGGGTGGGGGGATTGAATCCTGATTTAATTCTCACAACCCTATGAGATGGAACCTTTGTCCCCACTTTACAAATAAGGAAACCGAGGCCCAGTGGTTAAGTCGCCACTTGCCCAGTTGGTGTCAAGATTCAAACCCAGAGCAGTCTGATAGGCAAGCCCATGCTCTTTGCCATACACTCCAATGGAGAACGATCTGGAATGGATAACGCCATCTCTTTCAGAGGAAGAAATCCCAGTCGCTAGACTATCGGATCTAGATTATCCCTCAGGGGTGATCTTGGTGTAGTTCTCTCATGGCAGAGACGGGAGACTGAGACCCAGAGAAGGATTGGTAGGTGCCCATAGCCATCCAGCTGCTCAGACCCAGAGCTGGAGCTGGGACTGGGTGCTTTTCCCACCACCCCCGACTGCCACATCGTGTTGGGAATGGCGGAGAGGGGAGCGATGGTAGTTGGAGGAAGTGGGGCGGCGGTGAACTGATGGGAAGTTTTTTGCCAAAGCTGGGCGGGGGGCGGAGAGGAGCATTTTACAAGACCAGGGCCGCTGGCCTGGAAACATCTGTTTCCCTTCAAATCAGCGAAGAGACTTTCGCCTCCCCAGAAGGCCTAAATCACATGGCAGCTGGGGAAGAGCAGGCGTTGGCTTGGAGACTTCAAACGCATTCTCCTGTGCTCTCGGGGACTTGGTCCTGACGCGGGCCTCTGGGGCGCTCCCCCTGCTCGTACCCGCTGTCAGGTCTGTGAGAAGCTCTCACCGCCAATTAACTTCTCAGTTTCATTCTCTCACCCCTGCTGCAAGGGGGTCTGGGGGTTTGGGGAGGGACCAACAACAGCTTCCTCTCCACCTACCCTCCTCCGATCTCCATGAGGGCCGCTTACTCTGGGTGAGAGGAGGGGCCAGTCAGAGCCCTGGGCAGTGGCATAATAGTACTATTGAGCATGAGACCAGCAGTGACCCCTCGTCGAGTGCCAGCACACGTCAGGCATCATGGTGGGCACTGCCATGCCATACCTCATTCATTCTAACAATGACCCTGTACAGTGGGTTTTAATATTATGATTTCTGTTTTACAGGTAAGTAAGTTGAGGCAAAGGCTCACCTAGCCAATACATGGGAAGCCAACAATTAAAACCAAATTGCCTGATTTCAAAGCTGTGGTTTTAGCCATCACATTCTTCCATCTCCTGTAATGACCCTTCAGTTTAAAGGCCTGTTGTTCATTTTTCTGATGGAGAAACCGATTTCCACTGCAGAAAACTACTTCTTCATAGGTGATTCAGCCATTCGTTCAGTCATTTGTTCATTCTAGAAAGTATTTGCTGGGTACCGCTTGATTTAGATGGCTGAGCACCAGATGTAGGTGGATAGAGATGGGCAGAGCCATATTCTGGTCCTGAAGACACTTACATACTCCTGGTGGCAGGAAGTGTCTGGGCACTGACCTAATCAGGTAACATGTGGTGAGACAAGGTGCCTTGCAGGGAGAAAGTCTTCCTGGAAGAGATGAGTTTTGATTGATGCTCTGAGAACAAGATGGAGAAAGGTAAAGTGAAGGAGAGGAAGGGTGACCCAGACAGAGGGTGTAGCATGATTGAAGGCAAAGAGGTGGAATCCATGATCCGGAATCATAAGCAGCTGGATATAGTCCTACTATGAAACAGCTTAGGAAGCAGATCGTTAAACAGAAATGGATCTGTGGCCAGAGTTCATTTGAGGATATCAATGATAGAGTGCTGTCCAACGAATGACCATCAAGGAAACAGTGAAAAATACTTTGTATTTGAGTAGTCAATCCCAAGGCACTTCCCCAAACATTGAAATCCCAATACACTAAGACCATATTGTTTTAGGCATCTAAGATCTCACAAATCACAGTCTATAGAAAAGCTGGGACATAGACCGAGGTTTTCAGCCACCTTGGTCAGTGTTCAAGGTCACAGGAAGAAATACCAAGGGTTTGAGCCTGGAGCTCCAGGTTCCTAAATAGCCCGTCTCACTTCATCCCTGGAGCCACTTCTTTTAAAATAAAAGTATCCCATAGGTGCAACTGGACCTAAGTCAACCAGCTGTAGGAGAAGCAGGGTAACGTATAGAAAGGGCACTGAAGGCAGAGTCAGAAAGTCAATGTCTTTATTCTGAACTTACTGGCAGTGGGTCCTTGTGCAAGTCTCTTCCGTCTTCGGGCCTCGGGTTCCCCACCTGTAACATGAGGATGTGGAGTCAGGCGATGGCTCAGGAGTTTTAGTTCAAATTATCAGTGGATCTCGGCCTGCCTCAATAGGCAAAGAGAAGATGAAAGAACTGAGCCAGGGCGAGCTGGTACCCTTCTTGATCTGAGAAGCACAGAGGTCCGACCGTGCCCTTTCAATCTCTCTCTCTCCCCTTTTTTCTCTCTGCTCTATGGGTGTCTACATAGGTCTGTTTCTCAGTCTCTCCCTCTCTCTTTCTCTCTCCTTTCTCTGCGTCAGGGGCCGCCACTTTCTTCCCCTCACAAAGAGCCCCTCCAGGCCCTGCCTGGTCCCCTAACAGCTTTCAGATGTGTCTCTGGAACAGTTCTACAATTACAGCTGAGACAGGCAGAAAGTGTACGGCCTTGTGACTTTTGACCCAGGCCTGTGAGGTTGACATCTTCCTCTTTCTCCAGTCCTCTCCCTCTAATGGCAGGGTGGCCTGAGGCCTCCTCCATCCTGAGGCCTCCACTGACAGGTTGAGAGACTCTATAAGACAAATAGAAGCTATCTTTTAGGGAGCAAAAAAGTGAACCAGGCCTGTTACAGTCATTATGTCATTGAGTCTTGATCTTCAACTTGTGAGATGTGGATTTCACTCTGCTTTACAGGTACAGAGACTGAGGCTCAGGGAAGGTGAAGTGACTTCCCAAAGGATGCTCAGGCAGCAGTTGGAGACACAGGGATTCTACCTAGGTTTTATAACTCAGAAACCTAAGGCTAGTTCTTCCCAGCACCCTGTTATTCATGCAGCTTGGCTAAGCAGAGAGGTGACCCTGGACCCTCTTGGTGGGGGAAATGTACTGCAGAAGCACCATGGAAACATAAGTAGCCAATGGGAAAGCAGTGTTTTTTTAAAAAAAAAAAAGTCCACCTCCTCATGCTTTGAGGCTCATTCACATATTCCGTTCACTACAACCTCTCATGTTTCCCTCAGTGGAAATGCAACCCCTTCTCTTCCTCTCCAAGAAAGCATTTTTAATAAGTGCTCTTTATGGGCTCTTTATAAAAATCTACAACTTACAAGCCACCTCTCATGTGTCACTCCATGTAATCCTCGATACAGCCATGCCCTATATACAATTATTTTAATTGTGTTGATGCAGATACTGACATTGAGAAATGAGATATGATATGCTTGAGTTCATTCATTTGTTCAAATATTTACTGAGTGCCTACCATATGCCTAGCACTGTGTTCAGTGCCAGGGATGTAGCTGCACCCAAGCTGAAGTATACATTCTTTGAGAGCTACAGGCTGGGGTTTGGATCTTGCCTCTGCCACCTTCTAGATGGGTTGCTGTGTGGGTGGTAAGTGCTTACCCAGTGTTACCCAGAACTGTCCTTACTTCCCCACTTTACCACTTGCTTTTTCTCACATCCTGGATTTTCGTGGTGATGTTGCTTTTCCATCCTTCAGCAAGACTTCTAAATCTTAACTCATCTTGTACAGCACTTACACTTCGCATCCACCCACACTGACCTGTGAAGTGGGCAGCAGCCTCCTTATCACAAATACCTGATGCTGTAGATGTTTCCTGTCTGTTAGTCTCTTAGCCCTCTTGGTTATCTGATCTACTGTTTCTGTACCACAGTGTTGATGTTCAGGTCACCCTTATTTTACTTAGTAATGGCCCCAAAGCACAAGAGTAATGATGCTGGCAATCCAGATATGCCAAAGAGAAGCCATAAAGTTCTTCCTTTAAATGAAAAGGTAAAAGTTCTTGCCTTAGTAAGAAAAGAAAAAAAAATTGTATGCTGAGTTTGCTAAGACCTATGGTAAGAACAAATCTTGTATCTATGAAATTGCCTCAAAGATCTTGTTATAGTTATGTGTGTGTAGGATAAAAACATTGTATATTTAGAATTCGGTACCATCTATGGTTTCGGTCATTCACTGAGGGTCACAGAATATGTGCCCCACAAATAAGGAGGGGCTATCATATTGTATAGTGTGGTTAAGAACATAATCTTTGGATTCAGGCAGACCTAAGTTCTGGTCCGCTGTTCCTACTGACTTACTATGTAATAATAGATCAATTACTGGACATCTTTGGAGCCAGTGTCCTTATTGGTAAAATGTAAACAATTATAGTACCCAGCTTATACAGTATGAAGATTAACTGGAATAATGCATGTACATGATCCAATACCTGTGAGCACTCATTAGATGGTGGTCATGCCTATCATTACTCACAGGTGATGTGCCAGGTCCCCTGCACTTGAACTGACAGTTCTGCAAGGAGATACTTGCTTCTCCTGTTTAGCATATGGAGAGACTGAGGACCATAGAGGATATCATCTAGCCCTAGGTCATCTAGCTAGTGAGCACTAGTGCCAAGATTCTTGTGGATGCCCATTGGGTTCAGGGCTCTTCTGCTTCCCCACAACATGCCACCAGGGCTCTGGATGACCCGATCCCTGCTCGACCCCTCCCCCAAGTCCCCTTTGCAGCAAGCCCACACAATGGCTCAGAGCCAGCATTACTGTAGTGCTGGAAGTTGTCTCCACGGATCTGTCATGTCCCTAGTGGCAGTGACCCCCCCAGCAGCAAAGAATGTGGAGTATATATAGTTACGGGGCTTGTTGCCAGCCTGGCTGGTGGCATCACACACACAGACCTGGCGTGCCAGATTGATGAATTTCTTTGTGCACGCAGAATGTCAACTTCCTATTGCTTGTTATTTCAACTGGGTAAGAAAAGACAGGATGGTGTTACCGTACTGTCTTAATTACAATGAAACTCAGAATCAATACCAGGGAATAAGTTAAAAACACCTTTTGGCGTGAGGTAAATACTTTTCCTAGTTTTTTTAAAGGAGGAATCGAGTTCTTTTTAAGGAGACTTTTACATACAAAAAAGACAAAAGGGTCTTTTCTCCAGAAAGATACCAGCTTCTGCTTACTGTGACCCGTGTACCAAGAGCTTCTGGTTCACAGTGCCTGTTGTAAAAACCACCTTTGAGGCAGCAGGTCATGAGGGAGCCAGGCTGGGAGGGCCTGTGCAGATTGTCAAGTTCAGATCCTCTAAGCCGGTGAGTAGTAGAACTGGGACAGCAAAATGGCAGCTGAGAGCAAAGGAGAGGGGTGTTGAGTAAGACAAACCGTAGCATAAGTCTTGGCTCTTTTCGTTTTCTCCCTCTGTCACTGGACACACTGCCTAATTTTTGATCTTCAGTTTCCTCCTCTGAAAGATGGAGATAGTAAGGGTGATTATTTTAGCAGGTTTTCATAAGATTAGAAAAACACATGAAATGGCACTGTCTCAGCATAACTGGAGTTAGGCAAGAGTACCTAATGGAATGATATTTGTACAGAGTTGATATCCACAGACTTTTGGCCAGAAGACTGATGGTTCTTAAATTCATGGGCTTTGGAGTCAGACAAACTTAGGCTTAAATTGCCAGTTTCAATAATTACTATGTGGTTCGGGGCCAGCCGCTTCCCCTCTCTGAGCCATGTGTATAAAATAAAGGCAGTAATAATAGCTACCTTTTGGGATTGTATGGGGGAATTAGTAGCGGTAATTCAGGTAAAATTGCTTAGCTCAGTACTTGATCCATGTTGAGATCTTAGCACATATTAATTTGTACAATTCATTTATTAAGTGTCTAATGCGTGTGGTTAATCAGGGCTCATTCTGCACCTTGGGAATCATAGGGTGATGCCCATTTTATAACATGAGGTAAGCTGAGGTGTTGAGAAAGGAGGAAAGAAAATAGGGCCCCTGGGACCGCAGTTTCTTCTACTTGACCGAGGGAACCCTCTTCCCACCCCACACGACTGCCTCTGTCCTTGAAGACTGGTGAAGGACGGCATGACGAAGGCAACACACTCAGATGCTCAACCCTTCTCTTCAGGTTGCTCCTGGCCTTCAGGGCTCACCACCTCTTGCAAGTCTTCTCCACCCACTCCTTCGACTTTGTGTAAAGCACAGAATTGGGGGATCTGGATGCATGAAGGGCCAGAGGGCCCTCCCCGTGTTGGCCAGAGGATAGCGACTGTTCTAAACGTATTCTGTGCCTTCGATTGGACCTGAACCCAGAAGGTCTGCAGTTTACCAGCTTTCTTTCCCCCCTCTAATGCCACATTGGCTGTCTACTTCCCCCCAAAACAGCACGGAGCTTCGGGGAACATTACAGAAAGGTGGGGACATGCCTTGTGCCTGAAATAAGTCCAAGACTCCCTATTATGGCCCACAAGGTCCCTACTGAACTTCCACTTCATCTTCATTTTGCTACAGCCACACCGGCTGCCGATTCCTCCAACAATCTTGGGTTCTTCTCTCCTCAGGGCCTCTGCACTTACTGCTCCCCATGCCTGGAAGGCTCCTCCCCCAGGTCTGTCTTCCATAAGCCAGTTCCCTCTCATTATTCGGTTCTCAGCTCAGACTTTCTCTCCAGCGGAAGAGAAATTCATGGACAAATCTGTCTAAAGCACCCACGTTCCCCTCCACATTAGTCTTTTTCACATCATCCTACTATATTATTTTTCACATTTACCATTATCTAATATTTTGTTTACTTTTTGATTAGCTTTATGCAAGCAAGGACTTGACCCTCTTGCTCATCTTTATAACCTTAGCACCTAAAATAATTCCAGGCACATAGTTTATGCTCAATAAGTGTTTATTAAATACGTGAATGAAATAATGTGTAACTGAGTATATCCAGCGATACAGGACACCACTGGGGTCCACTTCTCAAGCCTTGGACTCAGACTGCTCTCTTCCGCCATAACTATGAGACCATGAAAAGATACACAGTCTACGTCTCAGTTTCCTCACTGGTGAAATGTGGGTGATAATAATCCCTGCCTTCTAGGCTTGCTTGCCTGTAAATTTACAGATTAAGTGCAAAGTGTCCAGGAGGCAGTTGGTGCTCAGTAAATGCTTTATAATTATCATTCTTTATTTTCCAAATTATTTCTTCTATAGCCTGAGTTTCCTTGACCACTACTGTGCTGTGATTTTTTGTTTCTCCTTCTGTTGATTATCCTAGGCCTTCTCCGAACTCACAGCCTGGTACTCTGTTTTCTTGCCATGCTGCAGGTTCACTCTGTATGCTGTGGATACACGAGGGAGGCACTCAGAGCTTAGCACAGTGACCCTGAGGACAGCTTGTCCACTGGTGGATGACAATAAGGCAGAAGGTAGGTGACCCATTTCTTCACTTCCCAGGTACCTCTCATATTATCTCTCTCTAAGTTCTGTACCCAACAGTCACTAACCACCACTCCTCCCTCCCCGCCGGCCCCCACATATTGGCATTGGGAGAAGAAAGTGAAGGAACTGAAGAAATAGGAGGATCATGTTGCTCAATGAATCAAAGCTATGAAGGAAATCGAGAATGGCCAACAATGTCTTTGTCAGTGGAAAGATTTGCTCCTCTGTTATAGAGTTTGTCTATGTTTTCACTTAGGTGCAAGGAATGACGGAGGGCCAGGATATAGCCATGGGATATCTTGAGCCTTAGGCTAGACTTCTTAGAGACCAATCACTTTCTTCCACTTCAGTGTACACTGGAGCTGGCAAATCGGGGGCACCTAGAAGACCACTTCATCTTGCTGCGCCTGTGCAGACATCATTAGCTGATCATGGATCACTTTCCCATCCAGCTCGGGAGTGGCCGAGAATTCTCAGCTTAGAGCTTCAGTCAGTGACTGTCAGTCAGAGTTTAATCAGCAAGATTAAACCATTTTGCTGCTTCTGGTCAATGAAGTTGTAAATATCAGGCGAAACACCTGAAAAAGTAGAACCGATCAAACCGATCTGCCATAAACTTCGTTCCTGGGCCACGTATAGATGCAGTCTCTACGTCAGGACTGGCAAAGATGTGACTGTAGCTCATGAGTCCTGATTCACCTCAAGTTGAGCAAGTATTTTCTAAGAACACTGGTAAAGTCAAGCAGAAGAGATATGGCCTCTGCCTTTTAGGAGTTCACATTCCAGAAGGAGAGAGAGGCATTTCTACAAAAGGCTCAATAATAAACTGGATAATAAATGTTTTGTGTGCTACTAGACAAGAGGAGATGATGAGCTATTGAGTTTCAAAGGCAAAGGATTTGAGATATTTTTCAGATATTATTATTATTATCATCATTATTATTATTATTATTTTAAAATAACACATGCACATGGTTTAAAAAAAATTTAATAAAAATTAGAGTAGAAAATAGGGCATAGTAAATGTTCCTCTCACCCTGACCTCAGGTCCCCCAGATTCTCCTAGAGACAACTGTTGTTAGCAGTGACTTGGGGACATATATAAATTTTGATCTTTAAAGATGAAAAATGTGCTTTCTGCTCAGGAGAAATTCAACCCATGATGAATTGAAGTTACATCAATTGTAGGAATGGCTGAAGGAGTGTGAATGGTTGTGAATGGCAAGCAGAAGAGTCTGGGTTTTCTTTGAAAAGTCTTTGAATGGAGACCTATCGGACATGATCACAGAAATATATTGGAAATATGGCAGAGGAGAGACAGAAGGAGACTGTTGAGATGAGCCCAAGAGAGTTTGCTTAAGCCTCTGCACATGTGAAATTTTATGTTAAACCATGGGCTCAAAACTTACGTTAATATTTAACTTGCAGTAATTTCGTGCCAGGCCCCGTGTCAGGTACTTTACACCCACTTTTCAATTTAGTCGTCCCAATGCACTTTGGAACAGACATTCTTATTCATAACAAACACAGCTAGTCACGTGACGTATTCAGGATAGAATTAAGGTTCCTCCCCCCGCCCTACAAGACCATGCAGGTGAACTCCTGCACAAACATGCCTTCCTCGTTGCGAGGTGTGTTTCCAGCCTCACTTTTTCCTGCTGTCCAGTGATCTACGTCTGCACTTCTTCCTCCTCAGAGATAGCCGACAAGATCTACAATCTGTACAATGGGTACACGAGTGGAAAGGAGCAGCAGACTGCCTACAACACGCTGATGGAGGTCTCGGCCTCGATGCTGTTCCGAGTCCAGCACCACTACAATTCGCACTACGAGAAGTTCGGCGACTTCGTCTGGAGGAGCGAGGACGAGCTGGGGCCCAGGTACAAGCGTGTCAGTGTGAGCAGAGGGGCGAGGTATCCTTGCTTCCATTTGACTTGACTTAACCCTGTTCCCCACAGGCCGAGAATGGGCCTTAACAAATAAATTAGGGTAGTAGTCACCTCAGTCGTGTCACAGCTAGATGGAGATGAGAAACGGGCAGGGAGAAAGAAAGAAGCTTGAGATTTGAGCTTCGCGGACTCTTGGAATGTCAGAGAAGAGAGACGCATGGGTGCTCTTTTGATTAATCACTCTCTTCATCCGACTTCCACCTCCAGTTTTAGAGATGGGAAACTTAGGCTCCTTGAGGGATGTGTCTCACCCAGGATCACCGAGGGGTAATAGGGTCATGGCCCCTGTTCCAGGGTTCCTCCCACTCTTCCATATTTCTTCCTTAGATTCACCTCTCACTGAAAATATATTTGAAAAGAAAGCACCATATCATCTTATAAAGGGGAAAGTAGCACCATTGAACCTCAATAGAAAATTAAACCTAAACGTTCAACGCAATGGAAAAAAAACAAAGAAATCTGAGGTTTTCTGGAATGAAACCCGATAGTGAGCATGACTAAATACATTCATAAATTCAACATGTATCAGGGCATGATTTTTGTCACCTGCAGTCACTTTGCCAACCCCTGTTCTAGGTGCCATGGAGGATTCAAACATAATTAAGACAGAGTTGCCATCTTCTGAAGCTGAATGAAGTAGTATATGAAGTGGTGGCTGCATTTCATGCCTTGCACTTAACAACAATTCATTCATTTAATTATTTAGCATATACTCAGTAGTACTTTTTACAAGTTAGTGGTTGACCATGCAATAGTAAAAAGGTGGATCGGCCCCTACCTCCACATAGCTTACTGTTGCAGGTAATTAAACCAGAAATTGCAGAGAATAGGAATAGTAAGTGTCGTGAAGCAGAATAGGGCCATTTACGGAGGTGAGGCATAGACACCTGGTCTAGGTAACCCAGTGAAGCCTTCCCAAGGGCTGAGACTCTGAGACCTAGAGGGTGACTAGGGGTCAGGCAGGTGGAGCTAGAGGAAGATTGGAGGGTTTGGGGAAGAGAGACTCACCTGGGAAATACTCAGGAGATAATATTACTTTAGAACCAGGTTCTTCTCTCAAATTTTAATAATTTGCCTGAAACATTTATACTTTTTGCCATATCACTATACCCAGTGTACTTATTCATTGTATATTTCTTTCTTAGATTCACTTCTTTTTGAAAATATATTTGAAAAGAAAGCACTCTATGATCTTGAAAAGGGGAAAGTAGCACCATTTAACCTCAATCGAAAATTAAAGCTAAATATTCAACACAATGGAAAAAACAAGCAAACAAAAAACGATGTTCAATCCTGGCAGAACCCAAGGCTCTCCCTTTGAAAAGGAGTAAGCAAGTGTGAGGGAAGTGCTGCAGACACAGTTCTAGACCAAAACTTTTACTATTTTTTTTGTTCGTTTTGAGTCATCTGGAGGAAGGGAAAAGAATGAAAAAGGGAATCTAGCCATTTTTCCCAGCGTGATTCATTGTCGTTTAATACTAGCTCTGTGATCATCTTGAGGACCACCTAAAATCCCTTCCTCTGCCCCAGGGGAAATCCTTCTACACGCTGGTACACACTGTGTGGAGGAACCGAAAGAATTTCCATGCAGTTGGAGCAAAATGTGTGACAGCAGGAGTGGTCAAAGATAAGAGGGGCGGATCAGCGGGGGCCAGTCCCCGAAAGCCTGCTAAGTAGTCAGGTTAAAGAGTTCGGATTATCTCCCTAGGGTAGTGGGAAGCTTGTCAAGTGTTTTTTTTACAGGGGAGCTGTATTATCAGATCTTCCAGAGGGAAAGATCGCTCTGACTGCAGTTGGAAGCGTGGACTAGAGGGGTCCAGACAGGAGGGAAGCAGTGAGGCCCTAGAAGCTGTTGTGATGATAATTTAGGGGAGACAGTGTTGTGTTCTAGGGCAGAATAATGTCTGCGGCATTGGAGGGAATTGCATGAGTTCTTGAAATACTTAGTGGACAGTGCGTTGTGTTTTTAAAGGCTTTAAAATTACCCTGTAAGCTGGGCAAAGTAGGGTAGCCTCTCCATTTATAAATGAGAAGGAATGGGAGGCCCCGTGGGGTTAAATGAGCTGCCCAGAGTGGCAGTTTTTTTATGGAATCTGGTTTTGCCCTGAGCTCTCACCCTGAGCCCTTAGAACACTTGCAGTAATACCCTTCCAAGGATTTGA